>NW_006288434.1:1564281-1579761 GCF_000327345.1 Myotis davidii
ATCACCAATTGCAAATAATAAGGATATAATTTAATACTTAATGCTAAACTGGAAAATAAAACTTAATCTTTAAAGAGAAAGAGGGAATTCAAATGTCTCAGATATCTTTGTGTAGTGCTATTAACTAATTAATGAATTTCTTTAGCTTTTTGTTTCCTGTGCCATATTACAAATTTATTTACTTATTTATTTATTTATTTATTTATTCCTGTGCTGTATAACAGATATATTAGTTCCTTTATTTAAAAGTCCTCAGTGTCCAGGCACACAACAAATCCTTGAGAACCAACTATAAATATAATTTCCACGTTTTGGAAAGTCTCAACTTTGTAATTCAGAATTCATTTGTTATGTGTTAAAAATCAAACCACAGCAAAAAACAACAACAAAAATGCAGAACAGCTATGGGCCTAGTTTCCACACTGCTTTAGGTCATTTAGTGAATTATGGTGGCGATTCTTCCACCTTCCCAGCTAAAGGAGTATCAATTTTTATCTTTTGACTTTGGTACACTTTTAGGATTGGATTACTATGTGAAGTTCTTAAATAAGTAGCTGTTATAATTGATATGAAATATCACCTTAAAGTTGCATATAAAAAATGAAGTGTTAAGAGACTCTTACACAGTGAGCAATGGTTCAAGTTGTACATTAGGTTCCATAGTGAGTTGAGCCTGTGTAGTCAAGAAAACTTTATTCTTCCTTCATAGACCCTAGCAGTGAGGAAGAGAGTTTTCAGCCACAGCACAGTCTTACTAGAAGGGTGTTTTCAATCTTTGTACTTGTTTGCTTTCTTAAAGATCTCTTCTTTTCGTAGGCGTCTGTTCTGGAAAACCTGAGGCTAGCTGTACGATCCCAGCTTGGATTTACTTCCATCAGGCTTCCTATGGCAGGCAGATCCAGCAACATTTGGAATCGCATTTTCAACTTTGCAAGATCGCGTCATTCAGGGTCATTGGCTTTGGTCTCAGCAGATGGTGACGAGGTTGTCCCTAGTCAGGGTACCAGCAGAGAACCTGAAAGGAATCACACTCACAGAAGTTTGTTTTCCGTGGAGTCAGACGACACAGACACAGAGAGTGAGAGGAGAGATGCAGCCGGAGCCTCTGGTGGGGTTGCAGCTCCTCTGCCCCAGAAAGTCCCTCCCACCACAGCTGTAGAAGCAACAGTGGGAGCCGGTGGAAGTTCCTCCACTCAGAGTGCCCGGGGCGGCCACTCCGATAATGGAAGGGACGTGACCAGTGTGGAGCCCTCAAGTGTGAGTCCAGCTCGTCACCAGCTCACAAGTGCACTAAGTCGGATGACTCAGGGGCTACGTTGGGTACGTTTTACGTTAGGTCGGTCAAGCTCCGTCAATCAGAACCAGAGTCCTTTGAGACAACTTGATAACGGGGTCAGTGGAAGAGAAGAAGATGATGATGTGGAAATGCTAATTCCAGTTTCTGATGGAGCTTCAGACTCGGATGTGAACGACTGCTCTAGACCTCTTCTTGATCTTGCCTCAGACCAAGGCCAAGGCTTCAGGCAACCATATACTGCAGCAAACCCTGGCGCGAGGCCAGGCAGTCGAGACGGCCCCTGTGAGCGCTGTGGCATTGTGCACACGGCCCAGATACCGGACACGTGCTTAGAGGCAACACTGAAAAACGAAACGAGTGATGATGAGGCTTTGTTACTTTGTTAGGTACGAATCACATCAAGGAAATTATATACAAGTTGGAGCAATATCCAGTCATTGTTTTGTAACTTTACAGTTGAACTAGTATTAATTTAAAGAGAAAAAAGATGCAGGGTGATTTCTTATTATTGTATGTTTGCCTGCATGGTTAAATTAAACAATTTGTAACTTTAGAGTTTGCTATTTTAGCAGCTAAACATGCATTATGTATTCATATTGTTCGATGATGTTCTTCCATTTGTTTCTCATTGTTTTTATCCTGGTACTGTAGTTCATGTTAGAAATACGGCTGCTGAAACTCATTTGATGTCAGTTTATTCTATGTTAAAACTATTATTTGTACAAAATATCTTATTTTAATTGAACCCTTTCTGCTTTTGCCAATACATCTTGTAACTTAATATACTAGAAGTCAAGGTTGTTAATGCACTCTCAATGCAGGGTGGGGACCCTTATACTCACATGTGTTTTTATTTATATATCGTTTGTCCAAATATTATTGGATTTCATCATAATAAGAACGTGTTAAAGGGAAAAAAATCTTTGTCTAAAATATTTTCTCTTATGTTGAACATGCAGTGATGTTAAATTTAGATAAAGTTAGGTAAACTAATGGCAAAAATGAAACTCTTTTATAGGTTTTCTAATCTTGACTTTAATACTCTAATATGGTATTAAACCAAATGGTAAAATTACAAGTCATTTCTTTTTCATCTCTATTTAGGGACAGGATTGAGCGGATGAAGATATTCTACTATGCATTAAATCTTGAACTTTATAAAATATATACAAAAATTGTACAAGATAAGTTCCAACTGGTAATGTCTTTCCCTGGTATAGGGTTATGCTTGTATTGGACCCTAGGGATTTGCACTAAAATCATATAAAGGTCTCAGATGAGTTTAGTGCATAAGCACTATCACTTTAAATACTATTATTTGCTACCACAATAACTATATATTTCCATAGCTTTGGGGGGGTGAAGGGGGCATTTTTATTACAAATTGAAATTTCTTTGCTGGTTTTATATTTATTTGTTGTATTTAAAGACTGCATTATTATAAGAAAGTGACTTTTTCAATATATTTTATTCTTGAAGGGGATCATGCTACATGTTGAAAAACAAATCAAATCATTTAGATCAGCCCCTATTTTAAGTAGAGTGATTTGCAAACCCCACATATTATTTTTATTGTCAATTCCTGTTTATTTATTCTTTAGCTGTCTGTTTTCGTAGCTTAATGATTATGAAATATGTATTTGTGTGTGATTATTGCTATTTATTAAGTTTTAAATACTTTGCTGAATGTCATTTTAAAGCATGTTTGAGGTCTTGTGTATTTGTCGTGTTATGCTGTCGGGAGAAACTGACTGAAATGTTTTAATATGTATCAAAATTAAAAAGACTTTTTTTGTATTGCTTTGGGGTACTTTTTAAATCTAAATTGCTCTTTATTTTTGTTTCATTTTGGTGCATATACAAATTCAGGCCTTAAAGTATGTAGCATGTCTCTCAAGAAGAAACAACATAGGTTTGGGGAGTTCTTCGTTAACTACTTTTTAGTAAAGTTGTTGCTTATACCAGCACTGGGGGATGAGACTCCCTGCGGACCTGAATGTTACTTGCCTTGGAAAAACTACCTCTGGTTGATGTATCGTCAATCAATGCAGTAACCCAGTCAGTTCTCTTTATATTCTGTTTGGATGTATTTCAGACCCCCTATAGAATATATTGCCATGCATAGGGGTTTTTGGGTTTGTTTCCTAGCACAGGTTTTAAATTTTTTCTTAACTAATAAATCTTTCTGGGTCAAACAGTAAAACCTAAGTCTCTCTCCTACCTGACATCCATCTGTTAGTTCCCTTTCAGAGAGATAGATACCAATACCAGATTCTTCTATATCCTTCCAAAATACCGTATAGATACATTAATATATCCATATATAAATGATATATGTAATCAATAATAATAAAAGCGTAATAATATGCTAATTAGACTGGACATCCTTCCGGATGTCCTTTCAGATGACCTTGCAGACGAAGCTGGGGCTGCGAGAGCAGCCCAGGTCCCAGGTGCCAGAGGGAAGCTGGTGCCAGCAGCCTGAGGAAGGAAGGCCTACTCTTGCGCGAATGTCGTGCATCCGGCCTCTACTTCATAATATACCAAATTGTCTTCTATTATGCATACTTTTTCTTTAAATTTTTTTCAAAAATATGTATCTATTAGAGTTAAGGGTTTTTGTTTCCTTTTTTTAAATCCTTACCTGAGGACAAAGATATGCTTTTATTGATTTAGGGAGAGAGAGAAACATGAATAAGAGAGTGAAACATACAGTCGTTGCCTCCTATATGTGCCCTCATTAGGGATTGTACCTGCAACCCAGGTATGTGCCCTGACCACAATTGAATCCGAGACCTTTCCGTGTATGGGACTGCTCCAGCCAACTGAACCACCCTGGCCAGGTCATTAAAATTTTAATATTAAAAGTAAAGTTAGGTATTTCAATTATTTGATTTTTTCACTTGAAATCATTGATCAGCCTGAATTTAAATCACTTCCTTTTCCCCCCAAGTTATCCTAGTTATCCCAAAGCTGTTTATCAAATAAATTCATCCTTTCTTTACTTTTTGAAATGACCCTTTTATCTTATAGTAAATTTCCACATTATTTGACTATGCTTTTAGACTCAAATTCTATTCCCTTCAGTTGATCTGCCTTTCTATTTTGGTCCAGTCCTACACTGTTTTAATAACTGTAATTTTATGTGTTTCAAATATTCTTGCTTATTTTTCATCTTAACTTGATAGAATCAACTTGCTGAGTTCCACAAAACAAATCCATTGGTACTTGTATTTTTTAGACAGTTTTTTTTTTATAGATTAGTGAAATTTGACATAATTATGTTAAATCTGTCTAAATCGCGGTGCCATATCTTACAAAGGTGCCCATTTGTTTTAAGTCTTTTGTTACTTCAGATATGTCTTACATTTTACTTTACAGCTATCTTGTACATTTTTTGAGTTTATTCTTAGAATTTCATCATTATGTTATTAAGGAAGTACTTTCTGTTTATAATTTAGTCTGATTTTGGTATATATGAAGGCTAATTATTTATGTTAATTTTCTACCCACCTACTAAACTCCCATTTTCTTGTAATTTATAATAGTATTTCAGTTCATTTTTGTGTGTTTTCTAGTTACACAATCATGTCCTCCAATTTGCAAAACTCTTTGTCTCAATTAATTGCATTGTCTAGTACATTCAAAATAATGTTGTACATATTGGCTATAACGAATTGGGTTGAAATAGATACATTTAATCATGTTAAGGCACATCCATTAACCCCATTCTTTTTTTAAATTTAACCAAGAATGCATGTTGAATTTTATCACATGCCTTTTCATTATCTATGGAGTTGATCGTACGATTTTTCTCCTTTGATCTTTTAATGTGTTATTAATATATTCATATTTTTGTCATTTTGAACCATTGCATTCCTGAAATAAACTCTACTTGGCCATGTGTATTATGCTTTTGATATATTTGGCATAGGCCAAATGTGTTCATGGGCATTTTGGAAAGGACCAAATAATTCTTTTGTATCTTAGGGGAGCTTTCTGAAAGAGAAGATTTCTTATAGCAGTCGGCTCATTTTCTTGATTATGGCTGTGTCTCAATGAGAAGGAGACTCAGTAAACAAAGGCAGAGTGGTATCCTGGCACAGACCTCTTTATTTTATTATTAAAAAGCCCAAGTGAAGAACTTCTATAGAGCCCAGAACAGAACAGAGGTGGCTGCATGCTATGAACTTAGTGATGTGTGTTGAGCACTACAAATAGCAGAAATGCAGAAAAGTCATTTATATTTAGAAATTATGATTTAAAAAACAAACAAAACTATTAAACTTTTCCCAATTTCAATGCAGTAGGATCAAGTGTTACCTGAATATTTATTTACATTTCTATCTTATCAACCGAGCTCTGATTTCAAGGAACATAGAAATGCCTTATCTAATTGGCTTTTAGATGTAATGTTCCATAGTTTGCCTTCCCGTAAGTACAGATTTTGTATTTGTTATTGTGCATCACGTGAATTTTAACCTCATCGTGAGTCTATTAGTTTCCTTTGGTTGGATTGTGTGTGCATGCTTGCTATGTTTTTATTGAGATTTCATCGTTAAATTTGGAACAAGATTTCCACTTCTCTAGCTCATGTGTTACCATTAGAGTCACTAGCCACGTGTGCAAAAACAGTGCTTTGTCCCGTTTTCTTAATTTGGAATGAAAATTTATTAGTGCTGAGTACCAACCATGGTACTAGATGCCCGTATGTACTTCCTTTCTAATCCTCACGAGAAATCTCCGAGGTAGGTGTCACCCTCAAATATCAGAATATAAGACCACTAAGAGCATTGTCGCTGAGACGAAGCAGGATAACTCTTGGAACTTGAACTACATTTTTAACGTATTATATTTTCACATGGAGAAGAATAGATCTTACTTTATATTTAAGGGTGTGTTTTTATTTACAGCCACATGGTATAAGGATTTCTGTTTTATTTTGGAATAATGTGTTTTATTTTTTCATAGCATAAAAAGATTAGAAAACAACCACTTCATACTCACTAGGAGGGCTGTACTAAGGCAATAGCAAGTGTTGACAAGGATGTGAAAAAACTGGAACCCTCACCCACTGCTGGTGGGCATGCACAGCTGTGCAGCTGCTGTGGAAAGCAGTATCGCAGTGCTTCAAAAGTAAGTTACCACACAGACCCAAAAATTCCTCTCCTAGGTATATGCCCAAAAGAAATGAAAACATGTCCACACAAAATGTGTACATGAGTGTTCATAGCAGCATTATTGATAACAGCCATGAAGGAAAACAACCCAAATGTATGTTTGATAAATGGATAAACAGAATGTGATATAGCCATACAATGAAATGTTACTTGGCAATTACAAGAAATGACATGCAAAAACATACTACAACATAAATGAACTTTGAGAACATTATACTAAATGAAAGAAGCCATTCACAAAAGACCATATATTGTATGATTTTATTTATATGAAATGTCCTGAATACTCAAAGCTAGAAATAGAAAGTAGATGAATGAATGCCTAGAGCTAGGAACTAGGTGGGCAGGGAAAGGTGGTGGTGAGTGACTGCTAATGGGTCCAGGTTTCTTTGTAGGTTGATGAACATTGTAAAACTTGGTAAGTAGATTAAAAACCATTAAACTGTACAAATAGATGAACTTGTGATATACAAGTTCTATCTCAATAAGCTCTCAAAGATGAGAGAACAAAAGCACAGGTGATACCACCTTTTTTCTGCTTGCTTTTAAATTTGGACTGAAGCCATTACTGCTCATTGTTTAGGAGAATAGCGGTTGTTTTGACAAATTAAAGGTGGGACATACTGTCTTCATCTATGTAGCAGTATAATCTGATCTGATCGACTATGTTACCTGAGCAATTAATATTTCTGGGCCATAATTTTTAAAAAATGGAAGCAATACTTCCCTCGTTGAGTTTTTGTACAGATGTAACAACTGGCCTTAGCCCAGTGCCAGGTGTATCCAAATTCAACAACTAATTCTTCTATGAATATTCATGGAGGGACTACTATAGGTTCAATAATTATGCTCGAGTCGCATGTCCTTTAAATTATAATGTGAAATTTTCTTTAATGTAAATAATACGTTTTATAAATCTAGAAAGTCATAATTACATGAAATTGTATGTGCACATTACACTATGTGCACATTACACAATGTCCACAAAAGGATGCATTAGTCATATTCAAATAAACAAATAAGCTATTTTCCTCTCCAACTTTAAAAGGAAATGATAATAGCCATATATCAATAGAGATAAGGTCGCCAGGAGTGGTCACCATATTTGTATAGCAAATTGCTGAGCAAACCAAAGGAATAGTTGGTCATTTCAAGAAGCCATCTAGTGGTTTATTTCAGCATCACATTTATTTTGCAGAACAATACTTGTTTTTTTATAACACTCGAATGAACTTCTCTGAAAGCAAAACTGCAAATTAAATAGTAAATGAGACTGAATCTGTGTTCTTATTAATATGAACAAAACGCTTAAAAACGTGGAGTCCCATACTGTAATTTGACAAGCTGAAAATGAAGTTAGTGAGCGCTTCTTACTAACTGTGACAGGTCATCAGAGATGAATATGATGCACTTATCTGTCTTTGATGCTTGAGAAGGGGAGAGGGGGAGAGGAGGAGAGGGGAGGAGATGAGAGATCAACCAAAGGACTTGTATGCATGCATTTAAGCATAACCCATGAAGACAGACAGACAGCGGGGAGAGGGCATGTGCTGGGGGTGGGGTCGGGGTGGGATCGACCGGGAAGAGGTCCATTGGGGGGAAAAGAAGATATATGTAATACTTTAAACAACTAAAAAATATATTTTTTTAAATAAAAAAATACACAACTCATAAGTTTTAAACTTCATGCCCTTCCGAGTAGAGTGATGAAATCTTGCTCTCTCACTCTGCCCTGGGTTCGGTACTATCTGTGGTTTCAGGCATTCACTGGGGGTCTTGAAGCATATCTCCCATGGAAAGTGGGGTGACTCATGTAATATGTTCTCAGACAGACTTTGCTCAATCAATCAAACTGATTGTTTCACCAGCAAGAAGAAGGCAAAACAGCAGGAGTCTTGCTTCCCATCTTCACCCCATGCCAACACCAACTCTCCCTAGTACTTGTTTCCTACCCATTGAGGGTCCTGGGTGTCTGGTAACGAGTAGCGTAAAGAAAAGGGAGGTGAGGGTGTTCTGAGGACACACTTCCCCTCTAAGCACGTTTGCCCAGGCACGACCTTCCCCCTGGTGTGGGACAGTAATGGCCAGAAAGGGGCACGACCCCTTCTGCCAGCCTACATTTCTCCTTAAACTGACCCACCCTCTCTTCCGTGGCAGTTAGCGAATCCCAATGAGCCATTTCCTCCTGCTTTGGTGACATTTCTACAAACCCCCTTTTCTGATCCAAGTTGGAGTTTCTTAAACGTGGGAAGTTTTGTGCTGTGTCCCAGGGCATTTCATATCAAGTCTAAGATAAAGAAACCTTTGAAATCATTCAACTGGACATTCAGAGAGGATGTCACAACCATCCTGACATCCAATCTTATTTTTCTGGGATGGTGCAGACTTGTAGAGCTTGTAGGAGTTTCATCATATTTATAATTACTCCTTTCACCGTTCCACAGTGGTCTTTTGACAATAATTTCACAACTAAATTTTTGGGTTTCTTTTTCTTGGCTTGACAGAAAAATCTGTGGAACTTGAAATTATTGGTGCTTTCTGATGTCTAATCATTGTGAGGTTTGTGCAAGGTGAAGCTTGAGGAAATTTGGCAATAATATTGAAAATGCTCTCTCAAGGTCACATGTGACCACCTAGTCTCCAGACTCAAAGGTATCTTCCCAGCCGGTCAGCTGACAGTTGACAATGACAAAAGATCCAAAGTAAACCAGCTGCAGCAAACAGTGGCAGCACTAGGGGCGGGAACTTCAGGCCCGGTGGTCAGGAGCTCCCACAATGTGGGGAGAACCCAGTCTCTTTCCGCCTCTCCACCTGTTCTCTGTGTTGGCTCTGTTCACAGAAGCACTGTCTCCCTGTGTTGTCTAGGCAGCTGCCTGAGCCTCTTGCTTGCACCCTCCCCGATGCAAATCCAGCAGGAAAGAACAAACTGAGCCGCCCAGCCTTTCAGAAGTCATAGGGTCTGTTCTCACTGGGCACAGTCTGCTTGGGACAGGTACCCACACCCATGGGTGTGGCTGCGAGGATTTCCTATTGTGATTGGCAGAGTTTAGTTGAGCAGGTCAATCCCAGAGCCAGTGCTCCCATCAGTACAATCAAGGCAAGTGTTCTGAGAATGCGGTTGGAGGATTTCCCACCAAAGACACTCAGGGACTGTTAGCAGGGTACGGACAAGAATAGATGCTGGAACTGCAGATGTCCACCATGTTCCAATCTTTCTACCGAATTTGGTCATGGCGCCCTTGAAAATCTGCATCCCTGCCTTCCCTACGCAGTGCTGTCCCATCTTCCTGAGCGCTGGAAAGGGATGGTCCACCGTTGTCCAACCCTATCCCCCTTGCTTAACCTCATGGAGTTCAGACTCAACTCATCACCTCCTCTGTGCCTCTCCCTACTCTGTTCCCTCAACCTAGAACACCATTCCTCTCCCAGTCTCATTTCCATATGTTCATGTCCTTTATATTCTGGCTCAAATAGCTCTTTGTGAAACTTCCATATTTAATTTTCTTGAAGGCAGAAATAAACTTTCCCTTTCCTCTAAACTCTTATTGTCCTCTCTCAAAGGTAGAATTTTCCGCTTTAGATATTCTGTTATGTAGTGAAATACGTATGTGCATCACACTGGCTCTTAGCTCCTTGAGCTCAGAATGTGACTTATCTTTTTTTAAAAAAATATATTTTTTTTTATTGATTTCAGAGAGGAAGGGAGAGGGACAGAGAGAGGGAAACATCAATGATGAGAGAGAATCATTGATTGGCCACCTCCTGCATGCCTCCCACCCGGGACTGAGCCGAAACCCTGGCATGTGTCCTCACTGGGAATTGAACCGTGACTTCCTGGTTCATAGATTGATACTCAACCACTGAGCCACCCTGGCCAGGCAGAATGTGACTTATCTTTACCGCTTACTCCTCTATGCAACCCCCCTTCGGGGTCAGTCCTTACAAAGCTGGTATTTGTTAAGCACGTGTGTATGGTGCTTCCCCTTCTATTAAGGTGCATTCACGTTGGTCAGCATATTTGCTTCTCAACACACACCTGGAGGGGAAGGACAAATATTATCTCAATTTTATATATGAGGATTTTTTATACCAAGAGGGGAAAAAAGATTTAACTGAAGGCTTCTAAGATCATTTTGTGGAAAGCTGGGAGAAAACAAAACAAAACACACCTAGATCTTTGGAGTTATATTACCTGTTATTTTCCAAGAAAAACTTGCCGGTATGAATTGCGTCATTCAAACTTGGAGAATAGTTGACATCAAGTTGTTCTTGATTCAAATAGATTAAATACTTTCCCTCTGAACTCTCCGTCTGCCAATTACTGGGGCTGTGTGGCGACTTGCTAACGAATATTTAAAAGGAAATCCAGGCCCAGTGGTTCTCTCCAGCTCGGGGTGGGTGTTGCATTGAACTGTGTAGATCTCCTGTTGGGTCCCAGCCTTTGGGGCCAGCCCCGCGGCCCTGGGGGTGGAGCCCACGTCCGGAGGCCGGGGTTGATAAGCCCGCCCGGTCTCCGGGACTCCGGACTCGCCCCTTGTTTGTAGCCCGAGCCGGAGACCGGAGCCAGGCCTTGGGTATCTCCAAGGAGGTCGCCCATCCAGCCGTGCCATGGCAGCGCCGTCCAGGCTCCTGATCCGCGGGGGTCGCGTGGTCAACGCCGACTCCTCGCAGGTGGCGTACGTGCTGGTGGAGGACGGCGTGGTGCGGGCGCTGGGGCGCGACCTGCTGCCGCCCGGGGGCGCGCCCGCGGGGCTGCGGGTCCTGGACGCCGCGGACAAGCTGGTCCTGCCCGGCGGCATCGACACCCACACGCACATGCAGTTCCCGTTCATGGGCACGAGGGCCGTCGATGACTTCCTGCAGGGCACCAAGGTACCCACCCCTGGATGCACCCCCTCCCTGGATGCCCGCGGAGCCCTGGGGCCGCCTCTCCCGCCGCCCGGGGTGCAGAGCGGAGCCACCCCGCGCGGGCGCGGCGCCGAGAGGCTGAGTGATCCGCAGCCGCGGGGCAGGTGCAGAGCTGGGATTAGGTTCTCCACGCTGAGCTCCCGCTTCCAGGGTCCCTGCTCGCCGGCATCGGCCCCTCTTGGCGAACCCAGCTGTCTGCTACCCCTCCGTTTGGGTAACTGGACAAGTTTAAGGCCGTCTCTTCTCTTGCCCTCATTTCTCTCCGCCGTGTATCCTCCTGACCCCCGTGTTCTATGGGAACCCACAAGCCTTCCCTGCTGTGTTGTTGGCGTTCCCAGGTATTGCTCCCGCCCCCCATTCCCAGCCAGAAGCAAATGAAAAAGACTTCCACCTGGTAGTTCCTGCCCGTGTGGTGAGTGGTGAGAGGTCTGGGTGGGCTGGAAGCCAGCGCGTCCACATTATTTGCCTCCACTCTCCAGGAGAAACGTCACAGCCCTGTGGATAGAGCCTCGTCCTATGGACTGAAGGGTCGCAGGTTCGATTCCAGGTCAAGGTCACGTACGTGGGTCTTAGGTTGCGAGAGGCAAGCAATCGATGTGCCTCTTTCACATCCATGTTTTTCTCTCTGTCTCTCCTCCTCCCTTCCGCTCTCTCTAAAAATCAATGGAAAAATATCCTCAGGTGAGGATTAACCAAAAAAGAAAGAAAGAAAGAAAGAAAAGCCGCAGCCCTGACAAGGGATTCCAAAAGAAGTATTCCCGGTGTGACCTCCCAGGCACTCCCCCTTTGCATCCAGGGGCCTGGTCCCACGTCTTTCCGTCCTGGCCCAGGAACATTAATCCAGCCTCAGATCCCTGCTGCGTGAGCACCTGCAGCTCTGCGGCTGGTGTAGGGGATCAGGTCACCTTCCCCCGGGCCCCCAGCTGAGAGCTTGGGTTTCTCCAGGCACTAAGGCCTAGAGGCGCAGGTGAATGAAAAGAACCTTACCGATTTCTCCCAGATCCCCGGGCCCCCAGCTGAGAGCTTGGGTTTCTCCAGGCACTAAGGCCTAGAGGCGCAGGTGAATGAAAAGAACCTTACCGATTTCTCCCAGATCCCCGGGCCCCCAGCTGAGAGCTTGGGTTTCTCCAGGCACTAAGGCCTAGAGGCGCAGGTGAATGAAAAGAACCTTACCGATTTCTCCCAGGCTTCTGAGCGGGCGATCAGGGCAGCCGTGCTGGAACCTTATTTCAAACTCCACTCAGCACTTCCCCTAAAGTCACACCCTCAGGCCTTGAGGTTCTGTTCTGGGCTGCGGTGAGGGAAATTGCTCCTTCCATATTGATACCCTTCAGGCCTAAACTCTTCATTCAAGGGTGTGCTTGAGGTTTTCCCCAGGGCGGTGCCCTGAGGGTGAAACAAACACTATTTAGTCCAAGTACAGGCAGTTCAGGCTTTCAAAGCCTGGCCAGTAGTTTGTTGACTTTACTGATTTCCAACAATTTTACTCTCTTTACACCTCCCCCTCTTCACCTGCCCAAGCATTCATGATTGATTGAGTATTTCATAGAAAAAAGGAATGATTTGACCCAGAGAAAGGGCTCTGGGGCAGGCTGCTCACATCCACACTGGGAAGGAAGCCTTCGTCCTAGTTACTAATTGTCAGCCTTCAGCACGTGGGCAATGGTCAAAGTCTTCCGTAAGACAGGTCGTTGTTTGTTTTGAAAGCTGAACATTCATATTTCCCTTTGGCTAAAAACTGAAATTTGCCAAATTTTTGTTGTTGTTAATTCTCACCTGATAATAGTTCTTTCATTGATTTTTAGAGAGAGTGAAGGGGAGAGAGAGAGATGAGAGAGACATGTCAACTGGTTGCCTCCTGCAGCCTGGACCAGGCCCAGGACTGGGGATCGAACCTGCAACCTAGGTCCATGCCCTTGCCTAGAAATCAAACCCGCAAGCTTTAGGTGAGAGGGCTGACGATCTAACCACTGAGCGACATCGCCGAAGGCTTTGCCAAATTTTCATGAACTGATTTTTACATGTTATGTAAGATTCTCAGATACCAAATGATAGGCCATCCAAATGATAAAAAGTTGGAAAAGTAATAGAAAAATAGAAAGAAGATTACCTATGTTAACGTAAAAAAAAAACCATTGAAACCTGTAAAGAATTTTTGTGAGTTTATTTGAGCCAAACTGTCGACATATGCCGGGAAGCAGAACCTCAACGAATTGAGATAGTGCTCTGGAGAAGGGCAGGTTACATCTGTATTTATACATGAAATTCATTGGGGACAGATTTAAGGAGGTGGGATTAAGCGAGGGGGGGGGGACCTCTGTGATAGGATAAAAAGTAAAATGATGGACACATACCTAGATGAGTGCAGGATCAATTAACATGATAATGAAGGACTTTGTAGTATCTGTCCTGGCGCCCAGCACTTTTGGTTGTGCCCCAGGGGCTCCAGAAAAAGGGAAGTCACAAGTTACCCAGACATTTCAAGGGGATGTTATCTTAGAGGCAAAAAGGCAAATGGACTCAGTAAGGATCAAAGTTGATCTTGTCAGTGAAGATACTGGCCTAGGACGAAACTGCCCACCATCACTGCTTTTAGTTAAAGTTTAATTTCAGACCATCCTTTGTGGTTATTTTAGGTCTCTGAGTCTGCTAGGCTGCCACGCAGGCCTTCCCCGAGCTTGTCAGGTCAGCGTGTGGCCCCTTTCGTCCACACCTAGAATCTCCTACATGACAACCAACATTTTGGTGAATTGCCTTTATGCTTTTTACTCAACTGAGATTATATGTGTGTGTGTGTGTGTGTGTGTAAGTATGTGTATTTAAAATTTTGTAACCTGGTCCTGGCCAGTGTGGTTTAGTGCAGTGGTTGGCAAACTCAGTCAACAGAGCCAAATATCAACAGTACAATGATTGAAATTTCTTTTGAGAGCCAAATTTTTTAAACTTAAACTATATAGGTAGGTACATTGTTATTAACTTAATTAGGGTGCTCCTAAGGCTTAGGAAGAGCCACACTCAAGGGGCCAAAGAGCAGCATGTGGCTCTCGAGCCGCAGTTTGCTGACCATGGGTTTAGTGGATAGAATGTCGGCCTGTGGACTGAAGGGTCTTGGGTTCAATTCCAAACAAGGGCATGTATCTTGGTTACAGGCTCAATCCCTGGCCTTAACTGGGGCATGTGTGAGGGGGCAACCAATCAATGTGTCTCTCTCACATCCATGTTTTTCTCTCTCTCTGTCTCTCCCCCTCCCTTCCACTCTCTCTAAAATGGAAAAATATCCTCTGGTGAGTCTTAACAACAACAACCTGTTTTGTAACCTTTTTCAGTTACCGTACAAGCACTTTCTGTTGTCCTAGACTCATCGTTAACAAAGGGCTTTGTTGATGGCAAGGCATTCCATTGGCACCCCCGTTGGATCTGCTCTTTCTGACCATGGGTTTGCCAGGCCCACAGCATCACTACCCCTCACCGCTTCCCTTTTTCTCATTAGGGTTCTAGAGGAAGCAGCCAAGAAGAGGGGTTGGGATGCTATGGGAGAGGGACATCCTTCCCTTTCTCAAGAGTACCGGCAAGTGCCCAAGGCCCTACGAGGTGATTCTTAGTTTCCATCTGTTCCTTGGCCATTCTGGGGTTCCTAGCATGAACAGTTTTACAGCCCCATAGTGAGAAGGCAGGTCATTGCGACATATACTATAGCGTGTTGCCAACATCTGAAAGGACTTAGGGGCCAGCTGATTCACCAGGCATGTGTATACTCCAAGGTTGTCAAAACATTAAACAAGCCAAACCGGTTTGGCTGAGTGGATAGGGCGTCGGCCTGCGGACTGAAGGGTCCCGGGTTCGATTCCGGTTGGGGGCATGTACCTTGGTTGCGGGCACATCCCCAGTGTGGGGTGTGCAGGAGGCAGCTGGTCGATGTTTCTCTCTCATCGATGTTTCTAACTCTCTATCCCTCTCCCTTCCTCTCTGTAAAAAAAATCAATAAAAAAATATTTAAAAAAAACATTAAACAAAAGCATGCTCTTCGTTCGCTTAGGATCTTCAGCAGAAAGCAATGTGGTGAGTGATGTTAAGGTCAGATATTTAGCAAATACT
>NW_006288434.1:1579828-1589373 GCF_000327345.1 Myotis davidii
ATAGAAGTCTACTTCAAAAGTGGTTGGTCGGATCCCAGGAGATAATCACCCCCAGGAACAGCTGAGGCTCCATCAAAGGGAACCAGGAGAGAGTAAATCTAAACATGAGCATTAAAATATTGACCCTCATTCGGAAAGGAAGGCATTAGAGAGTTATTTTGTCCTATTTTCTAGTCTTCACAGTAATTCCCAAGGTAGTATTGTTGGGTTTTCTGATTTGGGGAATAGGGATGAATAAGTCTTTTGTGAATGCTGGTTGCATTATATATATATTAAACCTGAAAAATATCAATACCGCTAAGTAACATTTATTGTATGAAGCACTTGCTATATACCAGGCACCGTGGCAAGCTGTGCATTCTCTTCCACAGGCCCAGGGCCATTACCAATTTTTTACAAGTGAGGAAATTGAAACTTAAGTCACTTGCCGAGGGTCACACACCTCATTAGTGACCAAGTGGCTCTTCAAAGTCAGGACTGCCTGCCACTGCTAGAGATTTTACCTATGAGGTTCTCTTCCTTTCTGATATGCTCGCTGAAATAATATCTACGGTTTTGATTTATCAGAGTGGCAAATAATGGATGAAAAGCCCGTATAAAGTTGTGTGCTAGTATGCTATGGCTTTTCTCAAAAATAGACCAGAGTCATCCTTAAGAAACACAGTAGCCTTCACCTTCCCAGTGCGGAGGCAGTGACAGTTATCAAAACTCACATCACAGGGACTAAGTTTGTGAGACATTTAGACAGGCATTCATAGCCACATCAGGTCTAAGGGTACAGAAATGGGGACCTGAAATACAGAGAGAGAAAAATATTTCATGCTATTGATAGAAGAGGTGTTCAATCTATAGAGAATTTTTTAAAATATATTGTTATTGATTTCAGAGAGGAATGGAGGAGAGAGAGATAGAAACATTAATCATGAGAATCATTGATCTGCTGCCTCCTGCACGTCCCCTGCTGGGGATCAAGGTCGAACCCCAGGCATGTGCCCTGGTCTAACTGTGACCTCCTGGTTCGTAGCTCAATACTCAACCACTGAGTCACACTGGCCGGGCTGGAGAATTTTTGTAAGAGTTTATTTGAGCCAAACTGACAACAATGGTCAGGAAGCAAGATCTGAAATGCTCCAGAGGATGACAGTTTTGCAGTTTCTTTTATGCGTTTAAAATGAAGGAGGGGCCTGGCCGTCAGGGCTCAGTGGTTGAGCATTGGCCTATGAACCAGGAAGTCACAGTTTGATTCCAGGTCAGGCCACATGCCCAGGTTGTGGGCTTGATCCCCAGTATGGGGCATGTAGGACGCAGCTGATCAGCCCAGTTGGTGCGGCCCAGCGGTTGAGCATCAACCTATGAACCAGGAGGTCACAGTTCAAGTCCCAATCAGGGCACATGCCCTCATTGGGGGTGTGCAGGAGGCAGCCGATCAATGTTTCGCTCTCACACTGATGCTTCTCTCTCTTTTTCCCTCTCCCACCTCGCTTTCTCTCAAAAAAAAAAAAAAGAAAGAAAAAAAATTACCAGTCCGAAGGTGTACAGGCTTTGTCCAAGTCTTGGAATAGCTGTCCACCTCCGATATCAGCACCTCTCCTCCGAGAGGAGTCTTTGATGTCCGTTGCAGGTGGAGGTGAGTGTCAAAGAGAGGGAGATGTTCACTCCTGGTTAGGTGCCTGATGAGCCTTCCAGGAGGTTGGAGAGTGTCTTTTGAATGAGCAAAATTTCCAGGTGATCTTTAAAGTCTTTGTTTCCTGGGAGCCAGCTGTGAAAGGAAGCAGTTATCAATTGGCATTTCCTTGAAGTGACTTTATCAAATCTTGGCAATAGTGTAAGATGTCTTAAAATTAATTTTAACAATACTAACAGGAGGTAGGAAATTATCTTACATTTACAACATAATGTATAACATACACAGACACAAACAGAGACCTTTTACTCATAAGAAAACCTCACTAGTTTATAAAAGAACAGTTGGATTCAAATTTTGTTTTGGAGACACAATCTGTCCTTGACAGGTCAAGTTCCAAATGACATTTCCCCTTTTATTGTCTTTAAATATATTTTTATTGATTTCAAAAGGAAGGGAGAGGGAGAACGAGACAGAACATCAATAATGAGAGAGAATCATTGATTGGCTGCCTCTTGCATGCCCCACACTGGGGATCGAGCCCACAACCTGGGCATGTGTCCTGACTGGGAATTGAACTGTGGACAAAAAGTCCTCAAAATTATCAAGAAAGAAAATTATACTTTGCTCTGAAACTTCTTGGTAAAATGCCATCCAGATGATTAGCTACAATAAGGCAGTGGAAGGTATATGATTAAGCACACGACTTCCTGGTTCATAGGTCGATACTCAACCACTGAGCCATGCTGGCCGGGCTTACTTTTTATTTTTATTTTTGAAAGTATCTGTAATACTTTCAACAATAAAGATAAAAACAAAAAGGCCTTTTATCCACACTGCCTTCAGGAGATTGATCGCAAAAGACTAGACCAATAGATCAATAACTGTTTGCTTTTTGCATCCACCAAGCTGATCATTTATAATATCTAACATATAGGTATACTATTTCTGGTATTCTATTTATTGATTACTGGATTGTGAATGGGCCCAATTTAAAAAATGAAATATAGGTCAACCAAAGGCTACATATTTTGTAAATCTAATTCATGTGAGAGGTTGGTTTAAAGGCTATAATTAATTTATTTAATTAAATGTAAAAGCTTTCTAGCTGATATAACTAATGGAAATAATGTTCTGCTTTACAGAGATCATATTTCATTTTCGTTGGGTCTCTACTAGATGTCTGGTGGTCTTTTAATAAGTGAGGAAAGACAATGGGATTTTTGTCCCAATAGATATTGTGAATTGGATAATCTTGAAGGAATTATGACTTTGTGTTTTACTATATCCTGTGATAAGAGCTCAGCCAGTTTTCAGATATATCTACTTCTATTCAGACATGGATGCCGCTCGGAGTGGGTGGACGTGCATGAAAAACCTGGCAGCATCCATAGTGGGAAGAAGAATATTTTTTTAATTGGGAAAACACCCAGAACAGTTTTTTTGGGTTTTTTTGTAAAGGACAAAAAGTCCTCAAAATTATCAAGAAAGAAAATTATACTTTGCTCTGAAACTTCTTGGTAAAATGCCATCCAGATGATTAGCTACAATAAGGCAGTGGAAGGTATATGATTAAGCACACGCTGATGGTGGTATTTATAGCGCTTCCTTACCTTGGAGGAGAGCTGTGCTCAGGAAACTTGGTTGCAAACCAGCTCTCCTTTCTGGTGCTTGCTGGCGCTCCAGGCTGGGCTTCGAGGCCCTGCGGGCTGACTGTGTGACCTTGAGCAAGTCACTTCCTCCCTCAGGGATGTCAACATTTCCTTGGTTAGAAGAACAACTTTAATTTAAAAAAATATTTTTAAGGTCAGATGCAGGCTAGAAGGGGTCATTGGGGTGAAAGGGGGACATATGTAATACTTTCAACAATAAAGATTAAGAAATTTATTTTTAAACTACCGAAAAACAATATATACTCATCATTCAGCCCTTAGGAAAATTCTGGAGCATTATAGTTGCTCAATATATATGGATTGAATGTATAAACTGCTGTGTGGGTTTTTTTTTTTTTAAAGGAAAAGAGTACAAAGATTTAAATCACCTATAATTTTAACATTTTGTTTTCTGTCCTTTCAGGTTGTTTCCTTGGCAGGGGAGCCACCCCGGAAACACCGTCCTCCACAGCAACCCCTACACAGACAGAAAGCACCACTACACTGACTCCAACCACTTCATCCACCCTGGCCTCCACTACGTCTCTTCCATCCACCACGGCCACAAACACAACCACCACCAGAAACACAACCCCGGACTTGGGGATGTGCCCACAACCAAGGTACATGCGCTTGACCGGAATCGAACCTGGGACCCTTCAGTCCACAGGCCGACGCTCTATCCACTGAGCCAAACGGGCCAGGGCTAGTGCACACTCTTTGGAGTCAGCCTCGTCCATAAATCACGTTCTTCATTGAACTATCATTGAAGAATGCGATTTCCGTGACCTGGTTATCCTCTCCGAGTCGAGTCTGTGTCAAAGCTTTCCCTCTGGTCCCCAGATCGCCCATGCACCAGGCCTCCAGTCCTGCCTTTCTGAAGATGCCACAACCTGGTGTCCCATAAGCACCTCAAACTCAGCATGTTCCAAACCAAATTTATCCTTCCTTCCAAGTCCCTCACCCACGTTTTATCCTGTTTCCCAAACTGTTAACAGCTTCATGCTCTTCTTTTCAGGGTTGGACATTTTGGTGGTTTCCAGGTTTTTTTTGGTTTTGGTTTTTGCTTGTGTAAACTGTGATGTAGATCATTACTCAGATTCTTGATGATTAACTTAGAAATCACCCCTCAGAGAGAAATGACTGGGCCAGTGAGTATTAGAGACATCTGAAAGAGTTGAATACATATATCCAGGTTGCTTTTAATGTCTGCTCCCATGAACAGTACATTATACTTCTCATTTCACTGCACCCTAGCTACCTGTGAATATTGACTTTAAAAAAAAAAATCAATGTCAATGTCACAGGAAAAACAGAATTTCTTAATGTTTTTAAGTGAACATTTCTTTGGTTGCTGGTGAGGCTGAGCTTTGATCATTCTTATTTGCTACTTGCATCCTCCAGCTCTGAGTTTGTAATTGTACGATTTCCTTGGGTGGTTCTTTATTGATTACAAAGTTAATCTTTACGCTACTAATTAGAAGAAGAAAAAATATCTCAAATATTAATTTAAAACTGCTCAGTGTTAAGTAGCGCTTTGCCCTTCTGAGGATGTTATATGAATTGAACTTGACAGAATCTAGGGCTTGCCTTCTTTCAGCTTTCATGCTTGAGATCTCTACCGTTTTCAATTCCACCATTTCCCCCTTCATTTGTCTGGAAGGCAGGTTTCCAATGTCACCCAGAAGTAGTGCAGAAATTAAGGTTTCCATGATGCTGCTGTCAGGGAGGAGAAACTTTTTCTATAACCTCTTAGGTTCTTTATTCGGGTTGCAAATTAAGCTGACAAAGTAAATTAGCAAGAGAGGCGACTGATCTTTAAAATTCAGGTCTGCAAGTTTACAGAAAGGTGTGACTCAAGGAGGCCGTGAGAATGTGAGGCTTTACATACCATCTTTACAGGGGAAAGGGTCGGGGGGAGAAAGACCTTATAGGAAACAAGTGACTTTTAGGAAAGTCACATGGGCCTTTGGGAGAATAGATGGGAGATAACATCGTTTTGAAACAAGGGCTGTTTGGGTGTGGCCGAGAATCTAGGCTCAGCTGGTGAGTCAGTCTTCCCCAGTGGTGACACTTGTGGGCCCTGTCACTGCCATCTACTACAGGGTGGCCCTCCACTAAGGATTTTCCAAGTGGATGGTTAGATTCCGTTACTTCAGTCGACAAATGTTTCTTGGGAACAGTGCCTCTAAGTGCTAGGCACCGTGGTTGGGGTGATTGAGATGAAAACCGTGGTCTTTGTTCTCAGTGGCAGGCAGCTAGAGCTTAGGGAGCTGCAGTGTTACCTGGCCTTAATAATACAGTATAGACAGAAGCTTGGTCTTGCAAACTTAACTTTGGTGATGGACTATTTTCGAGTGAATATTCGAGGTCTGGCATTTTCCCTTTTGTGACGTTGCCAGTCACAGTGGCTGGCATCACCAAATTGTATTTTTTAAAAATATGTTTTTATTGATTTCAGAGAGGAAGAGCGAGAGATAGAAACACTAATGATAATAGCGAATCATTGATCGGCTGCCTCCTACACGCCCTCTATTGAGGATCGAGCCCACACCCAGGTATGTACCTTGACTGGGAATTGAACCATGACCTCCTGGTTCATAGGTCAACGCCCAACCACTGAACCACATTGGCCAGGCACCAAATTGTATTTTTAGCAGATTATTTTCTAAGTGAGCTTCGATAATTACCCAGAGCCGACTCCTCGCCACTTCAGACTCCTCTTTTCACATGTCAAGTAGCTAATCCAGGGAGGACACTGCAACGGGTCAGTTATGTTTCATTTATCCAGGAGAGAAAGTTCATGTTTTAGTGCCAGCCCTGAGTTCCTGAACCCGACGGATCTGTTCTCAGCTAAAAAGCAAAGACCTTAAAAAATAGCCTAAAATGAAACAAAATGTAACTTTGAAAGAAGAAATGATTTGAGGCATAGATACAGAAGAAGACTATAGTTCTGCTGTTTTAAAAGTCATAGTTAGCACTGATTAGGCAATGGGCTTTGGACAAGCTGAGCATTCAGCTCTCAAATGTGCTCAGAGTCTACATTCCATGTTAACATTTTCATAGAAGGATCCAGGCAACTACACAGCCAGGGAGAGCACTGCTTTTGAGAAGTGAAATCTCACATTAACATGCAATTACACTGCCTTTCCATTTTGCTATTGTAAACGTGAATCATCATAATTACTCCTACTCATAGCCTTTGTGGGAAATTCATTGGTCCCCCACTTCCTTTCTCCCTTAAAGATCTAAAGAATATTAATGTAATGGGCACAAGGCATACAGAGATGAAACGACATCCATTGAGTCAGAATCTCTAGGGGATGGAATAAAAGTTCCCTAGAAGATGCTAGGGTTAAGATTCACTGGAGTAGCCCTAACTGGTTTGGCTCAGTGGATAGAACGTCAGCCTGCGGACTGAAGGGTCCTGGGTTCAATTCCAGTCAAGGGCATGTACCTTGGTTGTGGGCACATCCCTAGTAGAAGGTGTGCAGGAGGCAACTGATGGATGTTTCTCTCTCATCGATGTTTCTAACTCTCTATCCCTCTCCCTCTCTGTAAAAAATATATTAAAAAAAAAAAGATTCACTGGACTAATAACAGGGGAGGGGCTGGGTGACATCTCTCTCTGAGATAGAGAGGCGCTCAGAGCTCTCCAAAGAGAAGGAGGAGAGACAGGAGCTGGGAAGGGAGTGACTCAATACAATGCTGAGGAGCTATCTCAAGGTCAGATCACGCAGGGACCCTATGGGACGTCTCGTACTTGTCTTGTCTTCATCCCAAGAGCAAAGAAAAGCCAGTGCAAGATTGGAAGTGGCCAGCATGGCTGGGGACAAGGTGACATTGCAGAGGCTACTAGTCCAGTCGGAAGGCGAAGATGGTATTGGGCAGTGGAGGTGGCCATGCAGGGAGTAAAGAGATCATGGAATATGCAGGAGGTAGCCTGAGGGAGGGGCCTTTGCTGGTGGATTGGATTTGGGGGTGTAAGGAAGAAGAAAGGTAAAGTTCAAGGGTGACTCCTAAGGCTGGTTTGCACAGCTGGATGGATTAATATTTCACACCTGGGGAGACCGGGAGACGAGCATGGAGAGGCAATGCGGAGGGCAGCTTTACAAAGCCGAATGTGCTTCTGGGCTGGAAACACCGATTGGGAGCTTGTTTCCCTAAGTCTCGGTGACGCCCGCCGAGAAAGCTGCAGATCCAGCCAGCACTCTTCTCCCTGCAGCTCAAACGCACTGCTGGAACTCCTTTTCGTTTTACTTGGGTGGAGCAAGTCCTGTGACTGATGTTAGTGAAACGAATCCCTTGTTTCAGGATGAGCTTAGAAATGGGGGAGGAAAAGGAGAAGAAGGAAGAAAATGCTTGGGATGCTTTCAATAATGGTTTACAACCAAATACATGGTTAAATAAAATCTCGTGTTATGTAAAAGGATGACCCCACTGTTGCTTGGAGTTTATCTCAATTTATGTTCTATCACATTTGCACCTGAGACAGCACACGCTGTCTTCCTAGCAAAAGAAGCTTTTTAGATAAACGGGAAGGTTTTCGAGGGAGAAGAGCCAAGGTAATTAGGAGCTGAAAGAATTGATTTATGAGCCCAGATTAGAAAAGGTAAATGCATTTTGTTTGGCTAACGGCAAATAAAAGGGGAGTGGAGCCAATCAGCAGTAAAAACAAAGGAAACAATTAGGTTTTACATAGAAATATGAAATAAATGTTCATCCTTTACTGCTGCTCCCTCCTCTAAGCTCTCCTCATCCTTCAGTGTTCGGGAAAGTCGAAGGAACGTTTTGGGAAGGGAATCTAGAAGCAGCTGATGTTGAAAGAAATGAGGCAAATATTGAAAATAACTAAGGGGGCTGGAACTGTGGTGTCTTTTCTTTTTGTGGTTAATCCCCACCCAAGGATACTTTTTCCATTGATTTTTAGAGAGAGTAGAAGGGAAGAAGGAAGGAGGAAATGGAAGAGGAGGGATGGAGTGAAAGAGAGAGAGATCAACATTGATGTGAGAGAGACACTTGAATTGGTTGCCTCTTGCATGTGCCCTGACCAGGGCCGGGGATTAAACCTGCAACCCTTTGGTGATTGGGCCAACACTCTAACCACTGAGCACACCAGCCAGGGCAGGGACTGTGGTGTTCTAACCAACTGGTTTGCTGGATAAAGCTGATTATCCCAGGGGTAATAGTTGTGTGAAGGCAAAAGGGCTCTAGTATGGGTCCTTCCTCTTAAATCTTTTAGGGGAACATTATTTCATTAGTGATTGGCACGCTGATGAACATCACATAAGCTTAATAAAATTGCATTTCAGCCCTGGTTGGTGTGGTTCAATCGTTAGAGCATCAGGTTTTATTCCCAGTCAAGGGCTTGTATCTGGGTTGCAGGTTTGATCCCAGGCCCTAGTCAGGCCTGCAGGAGGCAACTAATCGATGTGTCTCTCTCACATTGACCTTTCGCACTCTCTATCTCTCTCTGTCTCTCTCCCCCACCTTACCTCCTTTCCACTCTCTCTAAAAATCAGTGGAAAACTATCCTCAGGTGAGGAGTAACAACAACAAAAACATCGCATTTCATTTGTGAATTTATAATTCGTTGTTTTGTTTGGCTTTTGGTTTCCTAAATGCTGGATGGGTTTTGCCAACCTCTGCATCTCTCCAAGCGATGATTCACTGCATGACCTGGGGCGGCAGGCTGGAAGGAAGGTCACACTGGCTGTATCACGGTGCCCTTCTCCTTGTCACAGGCCGTCTGCTTTTCAACTTCCCTATCACTGACCTCAGACACCCTCAGCTGTCTTCCAACTCCATTCCTGGCACCGTGCACCCAGATGTGCCTCTCCTGGTACACTAGTCCCCCTTGTCCTAGAGACATTCCTTTATTATAATTTACCCTACATTGTAATGAATAATGAACAAGCTTTGCAGAAATAGCTGAATTTTAAGGAGTCCTATAAGGGGAAACAACTACCCTATATTAAAAGAAATGCAGCCTGGCCGCTGTGGCTAAGTGGCTGAGCATTGACCTATGACCCAGGAGATCACAGGTCACCCCCCAGGTAGCGGTGGGGGGAGGGGGAGCAGGGGGGAGGGCGTCTACTCTAATTGGGATTACAGACCTGCAGCTCTGGCACGTGGCTCCTTGGATCCTTTGTAAAGAAGGGAACATTTTAGATCTTGAAATAATATTCAGGGATTTGGGGTAACTTTGGACAACCAAAGGACCCTGGGTGACCAGAAAGACCAGAAGAGGAAGAAAGAGGTCCAAGAGG
>NW_006288434.1:1608357-1609794 GCF_000327345.1 Myotis davidii
CCTGTGCCCTGACCAGGGCCGGGGATTAAACCTGCAACCCTTTGGTGATTGGGCCAACACTCTAACCACTGAGCACACCAGCCAGGGCAGGGACTGTGGTGTTCTAACCAACTGGTTTGCTGGATAAAGCTGATTATCCCAGGGGTAATAGTTGTGTGAAGGCAAAAGGGCTCTAGTATGGGTCCTTCCTCTTAAATCTTTTAGGGGAACATTATTTCATTAGTGATTGGCACGCTGATGAACATCACATAAGCTACATAAAATTGCATTTCAGCCCTGGTTGGTGTGGTTCAATCGTTAGAGCATCAGGTTTTATTCCCAGTCAAGGGCTTGTATCTGGGTTGCAGGTTTGATCCCAGGCCCTAGTCAGGCCTGCAGGAGGCAACTAATCGATGTGTCTCTCTCACATTGACCTTTCGCACTCTCTATCTCTCTCTGTCTCTCTCCCCCACCTTACCTCCTTTCCACTCTCTCTAAAAATCAGTGGAAAACTA
Source organism: Myotis davidii (assembly GCF_000327345.1). NCBI lineage: Eukaryota > Metazoa > Chordata > Mammalia > Chiroptera > Vespertilionidae > Myotis > Myotis davidii. Next base: position 1,608,852 of record NW_006288434.1, read on the forward strand.
TCCTCAGGTGAGGAGTAACAACAACAAAAACATCGCATTTCATTTGTGAATTTATAATTCGTTGTTTTGTTTGGCTTTTGGTTTCCTAAATGCTGGATGGGTTTTGCCAACCTCTGCATCTCTCCAAGCGATGATTCACTGCATGACCTGGGGCGGCAGGCTGGAAAGCAGGTCACACTGGCTGGAAGACCGGGGAAGGGGGCATGATCTGCATGAGGTTGAGGCCAGGAGCAGGCTGAACGTAAGACCCCCTGCTCTAAATCGTATCTTCTTCCACGTCGCCAGTGAGAGTGTGCCAGCTGTGTGCCCTTGGAGAGTCATTTGACACCTCTGAGCCTCCGTATCCTCCACTGTCAAATAGGAAAGCAATCCCTCCCCCTGGGGCTGTAGTGAGGCTCACTTAAATGAGCTGAGTCTGAGATGCTTAACCCAGAACCGGGTATATTTAGTAAACAAGTGCCTCTCGAGAGGCAAGTGAGTCTTGAGAGGAGCAGTTCTCCAGCCCCCACCTCCCCAGGTAGCGGCGGGGGGAGGGGGGGCAGGGGGGAGGGCGTCCACTCTAATTGGGATTACAGACCTGCAGCTCTGGTACATGGCTCCTTGGATCCTGTGCAAAGAAGGGAACATTTTAGATCTTGAAATAATATTCAGGGATTTGGGGTAACTTTGGACAACCAAAGGACCCTGGGTGACCAGAAAGACCAGAAGAGGAAGAAAGAGGTCCAAGAGGAGGCGGGGGGGCACCCCCCAAATCCCCCACAAGTGTGGACGTCAATGAAACTTGACAAGATTGGGATGGAAATGCCGCCTGAGATGCAGAAACACTTTCCATCGATTCTCACAAACTCTGGTGTGCAGACCTTCCGTGTCCGTCATCATCGATTAACCCGACATTTCCTAAGCTGGATAAAAAATAAATAAAAATTAAAAAGAAAAACGTTTT
>NW_006288434.1:1609877-1610645 GCF_000327345.1 Myotis davidii
TCAAGAGGTAATTAAGAGAAAATACAATGCAGCCATTTAAAGTGCATGTTTCAATGTTTTTTAATATTATTCACAGATGCGCACCACAGTTGTAAACATTTTTATCATCCCCAATAGAAACCCTTTCGCTATCACCTGATTCTCCCCAACCCCTCCAGCCCCAAGCAACCACTATTCCACTTCCTGTCACTAGGGATTTGCCACGTAAGGATATTTCATATAAATGGACTCATACAATATGCGATCTTTTGTGACTGGCTTCTTTCACGTAGCTTAATGTCTTCAAGACTCATTCATGTTGAGGTGTGTATCAGAAATTCATTTTTTATGGCCAAATAATATTCCCTTGTATTAATATACCACATTTTGTTCATTCATCAGCTTACGGACATTTGGGTGTTTTTCACTTCTTGCTACTATGGATAATGCTGCTCTGAATATGTGTGTAATATCATGTCATGTCATGTCATGTCTTGATGTAATGTAATGTGTATGCCAAGGAGAATATGAAAGTTGAGGCAGATCTCGCAGGGCCTTGTGTGCCATTATTCCAGAGTCAGTGAGAAAAGTATTCAGTTAAGCTCAGGAGCCAAGGTCCTATCTATACTTCATCCCTCTAGTTGCAATGAAGAGTTCGTGTTGGAGTGAGTGAGAGCTAAACTGGAGACATAACGATCAGCTGGGGATGAGAAGTGTCTGAACTAAGAGCACAGACAGGGGAAGGGCCAGAGGGGGGAGATGGGAATTAAGGAAAGATGGAGGGGTCAC
>NW_006288434.1:1614315-1632743 GCF_000327345.1 Myotis davidii
ACCCAGGGGAGCAGCCGAGGTCCCTGTGGCCAGTGGCTAATGTGCCAGTGGTTGGGGAAAAAGGCAGGGTCTGTGTTTCATCCATTCGTCCACGCTGGCCCCGGCGATCCTCTCCTGTGCGTTACAGTTTCTCTATATGCCTTCCCGTTGTGAGGGTGAGGAGAGGAAGGAGGAGTGGAGAGGAGAAACAGAACCAGGAGAGACCAAAAAGAAAAAAGCAGCTGGCCGCTCCCACCCCCTCCCTCTCCTGCTCCTGGTTAATTAGGGAGGTGGGGCGTGCGTGATACATCCTTATTCGGAAGCATCCTTATTCCAGTGGTAGCCCCAGGAAGTTGTCTGCTGTAGTTTTAGAAAAACAGGCCTTTGACCATCACATGTTCAGTCTTGTAAGAAAACCACCCTCCGTCTGGACTAATTCATATAGTGCATACATGTATTTGTGCCACTATCTTTCCCCTGGGCCTCTTCTAGGGAGCTTAGCAATTTTCACCTCCCTTTAACCATTTCTGTACTACCGTTTATTATAGAAGTATACGTGCTACCTGTCATCACAATCTGAATATTTTATTATAATTATTTCTTCATATCCCATCTCCCCACCGAGACGATAAACACCCTGAGGGCAGAACCCTGGATTATTTCTGTGTACTGCCCCCTCCTCACTCTGTGTAATTAATGGATTCTATGTGGTAGGTCGTTTTTTGCTGTTGTTGTTTTGATAACAGTTTTATTAAGAGGTAATTAATAGACAATACAATGCAGCCATTTAAAGTGCATGTTTCAATGTTTTTTAATATATTCACAGAGTGCGCACCACAGTTGTAAACATTTTTATCATCCCCAATAGAAACCCTTTCGCTATCACCTGATTCTCCCCAACCCCTCCAGCCCCAAGCAACCACTATTCCACTTCCTGTCACTAGGGATTCGTCTCTTATGAATATTTCATATAAATGGAATCAGACAATATGCGATCTTTTGTGACTGGCTTCTTTCACGTAGCTTAATGTCTTCAAGACTCATTCATGTTGAGGTGTGTATCAGAAATTCATTTTTTATGGCCAAATAATATTCCCTTGTATTAATATACCACATTTTGTTCATTCATCAGCTTACGGACATTTGGGTGTTTGTGTAATGTCATGTCATGTCATGTCATGTCATGTCATGTCTTGATGTAATGTAATGTGTATGCCAAGGAGAATATGAAAGTTGAGGCAGATCTCGCAGGGCCTTGTGGGCCATAAGCAGAAGATTAAACTTTATTCCAGAGTCAGTGAGAAGTATTCAGTTTTAAGCTCAGAAGCCAAGGTCCTATCTATACGTCATCCCTCTGGTTGCAACGAAGGGTTCGTGTTGGAGTGAGCGAGAGCTAAACTGGAGACATGACAATCAGCTGGGGATGAGAAGCGTCTGAACTAAGACCAGAGGCAGAGGAAGGGCTAGGGGGGAGAGACGGGAATTAAGGAAAGATGGAGGGGTCACCAGGAGGTCGTGATGAATGAAGGTGGGGTGGGAACCATGTTGAGTCTCCACGGATTCAGCATGGACCACAGGGTAGCTGGAGATACGCTTCACCAACATTGACTCTAATAAAACGGGGTTTGGCCAGGGTGAAGACAGTTTTCTAAAGGGGAAAAAAAATGAATCTTCTCCACTTCTCCATTTTGGTGTTTTTTTTTATAGTTTTCCTGTTTTCTTTGGATCAAGGCCATTTTCATTTCATCAGACCTGCCATTCTTTCGACAGAAGCAGCTCCAGCAGTCCTGTCTATTTATTTAATTTTTATAAGCATTTCTTTGAGCCAAACCGAGGACAATGTCTGGAAGCAAGAGCTCAAAGGCTCCACTCCAGCAGTTTTAATACTTCAAACTCCAATTGATGGGAAGGCTATTTGCGTCCCTCTGTGCCTTTTAAAGGCGGTGTGTTTGTGCAATTTCCCGGACCCGTCAAGTTTGCCCAAGGGCTTGCAAATGCATGTTCCTTTCATATTTCATGAGTTCTATTTGCCTGACTTCAAAAGCAGGGCCTTGTGTGCCATACTCAGAAGATTAAACTTTATTCCAGAGTCAGTGAGAAGTATTCAGTTTTAAGCTCAGGAGCCAAGGTCCTATCTATACTTCATCCCTCTAGTTGCAATGAAGAGTTCGTGTTGGAGTGAGTGAGAGCTAAACTGGAGACATAACGATCAGCTGGGGATGAGAAGTGTCTGAACTAAGACCAGAGGCAGGGGAAGGGCCAGAGGGGGGAGATGGGAATTAAGGAAAGATGGAGGGGTCACCAGGAGGTCGTGATGAATGAAGGTGGGGTGGGAACCATGTTGAGTCTCCACGGATTCAGCATGGACCACAGGGTAGCTGGAGATACGCTTCACCAACATTGACTCTAATAAAACGGGGTTTGGCCAGGGTGAAGACAGTTTTCTAAAGGGGAAAAAAAATGAATCTTCTCCACTTCTCCATTTTGGTGTTTTTTTTTTATAGTCTTCCTGTTTTCTTTGGATCAAGGCCATTTTCATTTCATCAGGCCTGCCATTCTTTCGACAGAAGCAGCTCCAGCAGTCCTGTCTATTTATTTAATTTTTATAAGCGTTTCTTTGAGCCAAACCGAGGACAATGTCTGGAAGCAAGAGCTCAAAGGCTCCACTCCAGCAGTTTTAATACTTCAAACTCCAATTGATGGGAAGGCTATTTGCGTCCCTCTGTGCCTTTTAAAGGCGGTGTGTTTGTGCAATTTCCCGGACCCGTCAAGTTTGCCCAAGGGCTTGCAAATGCATGTTGTTCCAGGAGACAAATGACTTATGTCTCACCTGTTGGAACCCTCTTGTGCTTGCAGGCGGCCCTGGCGGGAGGCACCACCATGATCATCGATTTTGCCATTCCTCAGAAAGGCGGCTCCCTCCTCACAGCCTTCGAGACCTGGCGGAGCTGGGCGGACCCCACGGTCTGCTGCGACTACAGCCTGCACGTGGCCGTGACCTGGTGGAGCGACCAGGTGAGCCGCCCGGGGGCAGCTTCTTTTCAGTTCCCTAGTCCTCGCTCTGTGCAAGACCAAGAAACTGGCAACGTCTAAACGCGAGGAACTGGTGGACGGCTCAGGGTCAGAACTGGAGGGAAGATGTGTCATCGCCTGCTCTTTGGCACCTTTTGAAGTTTGATTCCTGTGAAGTATTGTCAATTTCCAAAACTAAAATTTAAAAAAATCACATAGAGATGATAGCGAAAATCCTTCATAATAATTCACAATAGCCTTTCCTAATATTAAGTTCATGACATGTAATTTTAAATAGAACTGATCTCCCACCCTGGCCGGTGGTTAGAGCGTCAGCCTGCACATGAAGGGTCTCAAGGTTCAATTCCCGGTAAAGGACACAGGTTTGATCCCCAGCCCGGTCAGGGAGCATGCAGAAGGCAAGTAATTGATCTCTCTCTCTCTCTCTCCTCTCTCTCCATCTCTCCCTTCCACTCTCTCTAAAAATTAATGGAAAAAATATCCAACAAAAAGTATTGGTCTCTCTTTTCCTCAAATTCAACATTTCCTGACTCCTTTAAATAGTATTTTTCCACAGACCAGAACTTTAATTAGAACTGGTTAATTTATGGAAATAAACCAAGGACACTCCCATTTAAAACTGGATGTCTCCATTCCCACACCCCCCTTCCCTCCCCCACTCTTGTGCACTGGAAAGAGAAAGGAGAACAGACGGGAATGTTTTCTGGGCCTCCTCCCAGCTGTCCCCTAACCGGTGCCCTTTCTGCAAAGCTGTGCTAATCTCACCAGCTGGTCCGATCGTATCATGACAGAGCTTAAACCAGCCTTCCGCATCTTCTAATTACTTAGGCCGTTGCAGAAACGACCACCAGATTCGGATTAGGAAACCAGCTTTGAGGGATGTTAAAATGTGTTCATTTCTCCCCGTGTGAACTTGTATGCGTGCTTTAGAAGACATTTTTACTTGCGATTTAAATCAACAACATGTTTTTCGATATTGGACTTAATTCAGAGGTCTTTTTGCCAGGAAGCGTTCACAAGGCCGACTTTATTTGACGTTACCAGGTAACTTGGCTCCCACCCCACCCCCTAAAAACTGGGCTTTAGACACCAAGTTAATATAAAACAAGTCATCAGTTTTTAACAGGGAGATCAGCAAATATACTAGCAAGGTTCATAGTTCACAGCTAAAGTTAATTTTTCTCCAAAAATGCCGTTCAAAGCGATGCATCTGATCTCTTTTGCTTTTAGGTCCTCCTGCCTTCCTCATTTCCTCCCTCCCTCCCTTCCTCCTTTCCTCCCCTCTTATGTTATTGGAGCAAAAGTGATGATATTGACCCTTACCCGTGCTTCTCACCCCTTCACATGCCAATGGTCACCTGGTGAATATTGTGAAAACACAGATTTTTGTTCCGTACATGTATCAGTTTGCTAGGGTTGCTGTAACAAAGTACCACAAACAAAGGGGGCTTACACAACAGATATTTTTTTACTAGAGGCCTGGTGTGCGAAATTTGCGCACGGCAGCAGGGGGTCGGGGATGGAGGGGAAGGGGGGTGGGTATCCCTCAGCCCGCACTGCACCCTCTCATAATCTGGGACCCCTCAGCTAGGTTCCCTAGGCCTGGCCGGCGATCAGGGCCTAACGGGGCTTTCCTTCTCCTGGCTGCCGGCAGCTGGGCCTGCCCCTGCCCCTGCCACTGGTTGCCATCTGTGCGGCTCGGCCCCCTTCTCCCCACCACCAGTCACCTCCCTCTGAGGGTGACAGGCATGGAGTGGGATCACTTGGCTGGCCTGGGCCTCCTTCTGCACAGCGATCATGGGGCAATGATGGGGCCCCCCAACCAATCGCATTGCACCTGCCTTGGCTGGCCTGGTGCCAGTCCGTGTCATAGCATGGTCATTGGGAAGGTCATCCGGATGGTCGTTCTGCTGTTTGGTCATTTGGTCGACTTGCATATTAAGCCTTTATTATTATAGACTAGGGGCCCAGTGCACGAATTCATGCACCTTGAAACGAACTGTGGGCTGCGAGGCTGTGGTGGGCATAAGGGTGGGCCTTGGCCCATCCTCCATGCCCCTGCCCAGCACCTCCCGCCACGGCCCTGGTCCCCTGTCTGCCCTCAGCCCCACTCCTGCCACTGCTGTTCCAACGTGCTGACAGCGCCAGCCCCACTCTCACCTGCTGACAGTGCAGAGTGATTGGGGCCGGTCCCAGCAGTGGGTGCGAGCAGGGCCGGCGCTGTCAGCGGGTGCGAGTGGTGGCTGCTGCCCTGATAGCTCCTCAGGAGCAGAGGGAGATGGAGAAGCCCTCAGGGGCAATCAGGGCGGGCAGCCACTGCTCACACCCACTAACAGCACTGAGCAATCGGGGCTGGTGCTGGGCGCCGGCAGCAGGTACAAACGGCAGGTCTGGGGCAGGTGCCAGCAGCAGGTGTGAGTGCCAGGTGGGACCACGGCACACAGGAGCAAAACTCTTCAGCAACAACCAGAGGCTCACCCTGATGACACTGACTGGTACCCCACCTTGGTCTGGTGCCCCAACTCACCTGCTCCACCATCCCACTGTGGCCAATGCTCGCCATGTTCCTCACTCTGCCACCTGCTGCCGAAGCCCCCCAGGTTCTGCGCATGCCCCCTGGTGGTCAGTGCACGTCATAGCAACCAGTGGTTCGGTTGTTCAGTTGTTCCGCCGTTCGGTCTATTTGCATATTAGCCTTTTATTATATAGGATAGTTCTGGAGACTAGAAGTCCGAGATCAAGGTCTTGGCAGGGTTGGTGTTCTCATATTGAGCGACAGATGCTGCAAATTTATTTCCAGGTCTACCAATGAAGTACTTTGGAGAAAACTGTAAACTCTTCCATGACTTAAAAGTATCATCACAGCAGATGAAAGGGAGTCTAATGTGATCAAGGCCTTAATTGCCATTTTTTTCTGGAACTAAACTGTTGTTTTACTTAATCCTCCTCCAAATGCAGTGTTCTGGAAAGTATTGAAATTATCTTTCAATTAAACGGTGACACCCAGCTGGTGTGGCTCAGCGGCTGAGCATCCGCCCATGAACCAGGAGGTCATGGTTGGATTCCCAGTCAGGGCACATGCCTGGGTCGTGGGCTTGATCCCCAGTAGGAGGCGTGCAGGAGGCAGCTGATCAATGATTCTCCCTCATTATTGATGTTTCTTTCTCTCTCTCTTTCTCCCTTCCTCTCTGAAATCAATAAAAATGTATTTTAAAAAATTAAACAGTGACATTTCCTTGTTGTTGTTTCCTTTTAGGTGAAAGAAGAAATGAAAATCCTTACCCGAGATAAAGGTGTGAACTCCTTCAAGATGTTCATGGCCTATAAGGACGTGTACATGGTGAGGGACGCGGAGCTGTACGCGGCCTTCTCTCGGTGCAAGGAAATCGGAGCGATTGCGCAGGTCCACGCGGAGAACGGAGACCTGATCGCGGAGGTAAGAGCTGCATCCCACAGCTTCCACGGCAATGACGGCGGCCGCCACTTACAGTGCAGACATTGGCCCTAAGGAGGTAAACGCATGCGATGCCTTGGAAGACACTAATTTTCTCAGGTTTAGAAACACTCAGTTTTGTTTGAGTCTCTGCTCTGAATTTTACTCAGGTATTATATGCATTTGAGTAAGGATTTTCCTGATCATATTAGATATGATACCTAATATGATATCATATTAGATAGCTATCATATTAGATATCACACATGTGTTATTATAGAAACACAAATAGTTTTCTCTGTGTAGCCCAGCCTTTTTATTTACTTATTTATTCTTTGCAGTAGCTCAGGCTGCTGCTTCGGAATGCCAAAGGGTGGACACCAGCTTAATCTGATGACGTAAGCAGGGTATGAGGTAGCTGTTTAAAGTTTCACTCTTTTCAGAAACTGGTATTAAAAAGTGCTCTGGAGGAATCTAGATGGCATTTATTTCTCACCTCAGTTCATTATTATTGCCTGCAGGGTGCACCGCCTGTAAGATTTAAAGAGCTGTCTTCTGCCCGTTAGATTAGCTGATTGTTCTCTCTCCCCCAGGCTCAGTCTCGTTAAAGTCAGGGAGATGCAGGCCGGGTGGCCAGGTGGCTGCGGGGGGCAATGGGAGGAGAGCGTGAGCTGTAAACTCAAACAGACCAGGTTTTACGCCTGACTCTCCCACTTCCCAGCCGTGGGACACAGGGCAAGCCATTTCCCCACGCACGGTCTAGACTTCCTGCCTTTTTGGTAATGAAGATGTAACAGTTTGGAGGGGGAAATACCTGCTTCAGTATCATTCAGAGTGTGTGTGTGTGTGGCGGGGGGGGGGGATTTCTTCACCTTCTTCCATCTAGTTACCCCACCCCTGCCCTCTGACAGCTGTAAGTCTGTTCCATGTATTCATGCCTGTGGACCTATGAACTCAGAGATCACGATTTGATTCCCAGCCAGAGCATATACCTGGGTTTTGGGATGGATTCCCAGTAGGGGGCATGCAAGAAGCTGCTGGTCAATGACTCTCTCTCATCATTGATGTTTCTCTCTCAGTCTCTCTCCCTTCCTCTATGAAATCAATAAAAACATATTTTTTAAAGTAGAATTAACTACTTAATATAATACCATGAGTCATTTCAACAAGGATCTAACATTGGGGATTAGCATATTTTTGTTTTATTTTGTTTGTTCTAAACCAGCAGTTCTCAACCTGTGGGTCGCGACCCCTTTGGCGGTCGAACGACCCTTTCACAGGGGTCTCCTAAGACCATCGTGCATATCAGATATTTACATTACGATTCATCACAGTAGCAGCATTACAGTTATGAAGTAGCAACGAAAATAATTTGATGGTTGGGTCACAACATGAGGAACTGTATTTAAAGGGCCAGAAGGTTGAGAACCATTGTAACCAATAAGTCTGAAATATAAACACTGCTTTTCAAAGAATGATTAGACCTAATCTCATATCTTTTTCATCTTTTCTATCAAAATAATTTAATTGTCAAATATGTATGTGAAAAGTAGCATATTAGAGAATTAAGTTTATTTTTACCAAATGCACACACACATGTATCACACACACACACACACCTAACAGATCTAAAAGCCTGCCAGTGTATTTCTTTCACAATAACATGACGGCACTTGTTATTAGTAAACCTTCCTTGCCCTTGTGTGTGTTCATGCTGCCTTTTTAGGGAGCAAAGAAGATGCTGGCTTTGGGGATCACAGGCCCCGAGGGCCATGAGCTGTGCCGCCCAGAAGCCGTGGAGGCAGAGGCCACGCTGAGGGCCATCACCATCGCCAGCGCCGTCAACTGCCCCCTGTACATCGTGCACGTGATGAGCAAGTCTGCAGCAAAGGTGATCGCGGATGCCAGGAGAGATGGTAACTCACTATTTCTCCGCATTAGCTAACGCGCGAGGTGAAACGCCTGCGAGCTCTCTTCTGCTTGCGAGAAAGTTGGCGTGAGTTTCCACAACTGCTCTTCCTCCCTAACCTTCCTCCCTGCATGTCTATTTTTGGTCTCCCTTTTGCTCACCTTCATGACTGCTTCTCTCCCTTCAGGTTATTTCTTCATCATCCTTGGAACCTCTAGACCAGCGGTTCTCAACCTGTGGGTCGTGACCCCTTTGGGGGTCAAATGACCCCTTCACAGGGGCCGCCTAAGACCATCGGAAAACACATATATAATTACATATTGTTTTTCTGATTAATCACTATGCTTTAATTATGTTCAATTTGTAACAAGGAAATTGGGGGTCACCACAACATGAGGAACTGTATGAAAGGGTCGTGGCATTAGGAAGGTGGAGAACCACTGCTCTAGACATTTCCTTTAGCCACAAGTCCCACCCTTAACACCACTATTAGCCCATTTTCGAATCTGATGGCTAAATGCAAACTCTCCAGCTAACTTCTGGAAGCGTCTCTGTCTCTTAGGCATCTGCCTCCACTTTTCCTCCCAGTGCCCGAATCGGCTAGTGCAGGGCACGCAGTAGCAGGTCTCAGCAACTATTTTTTGCATTGCATTGATTTGTCTCATAACAAGTTGGGTGTTGGTGCATTGAAATGCTTATCCAAATTGTATTTTTATGGCAATTATGCTACAATTTTAAAACCAAAGTTATTTTTACCCCAAATTGCCTCAGGTCTTTTTGTTTTGTTTTGTTAACCCTCACCTGAGAATATTTTTCCCATTGGTTGTTTTAGAGAGAGTAGAAGGGAGGGAAGGAGGGAGAGAGAGAGAGAAACATCTATGTGAGAGGGACACATAGATTGGTTGCGCCTCCCACATGCTCCCTGACCAGGGCCAGGGATGAACCTGTAACCCAGGTATGTGCCCTTGACTGGAAATCGGACCCATAACCCTTTGGTGCACCGGCCAGCACTCTAACCACGTAGCAACACTGGCCAAGGCAGTCTCAGTTCTGTAGTTCAATTTAATATGTAAATAGTCATCGAACAATAAAAGAGAGAGAAAATCTCCTATTATTGTTAAGAATTAGGTAGAGAAATAATCTCTTTCATTTGCCAGTACTGGTTAAGGAGGGATGGAACCAAATTAGGTGCATTTTACTCAATGGCTTTAAGTTTAGACCCTCCTGAGGCATGCTAGTAGTCGTTTCTATCATTTCACTTTTAGAAACCTGAATAATCAGATACAGCCTTATAAATCATCCTGCCTGTCTGTTTGTTTGAACTGAATCTGGCTGCAGTTTTGTAATATGGATTATAAAAACTATGAAAATAGACACTAAACTGTAAACACACTTTAACAGCTGATAGGTCAATTTTGAAAAGGAAAAGTATTTTAGTAAGCACTGCCTTTATAATTATTCAGTGTATGTAAACATCTGGGGGGGACACCCTATACATTTTTCAAAATTGCAACTTGTTTCATGAAGGTTCAGTAAGGATTTTGTGCCATTGAAATGCATTCTTAAAATGTAATCTATCCTCCTGGTTGGGGGGCTCAGTTGTTTGGAGCATCATCCTGTACACTGAAAGGTTGCGGGTTCGATTACCCATCAGGGCTTGTGGGTTTGACCCCCCAGTAAGGGTGTGTATGGGAAACAAGGGATCGATGCCTCTCTCTCTCTCTCCCTCTCTTTCTCTCTCTCTCACTCTCTCTCCTTCCCCTCTCTCTAAAAAGCAATATATCCTTGGGTGAGGATTTTTAAAAATGTAATCCCTCAATATTTTGTGTTAAGAATTAATTTGATATCACACATACGTTAATAAGGTCTTACTACCAATCATTTCTGGTTGCTCCCCTTCTCCCCCACATATAATGTAATTTCAGTTAGAAGAACACACTTCAAAAAAGAAAATACTGCAGTTTTAAAGTTATAGCCACCAGATGGCACTGTTGCTAACCTTATGAAATGGGTTGTTCTATAATTATTTGCTTTAAGTTGTGTACCATTCCAGCCTGTCAATCAGATCCATAATGTCAGAATATAATTCAAAAAAAACAGTACATTCAGCAGAAATTGCGATCTTAACCCTCCAGCAAGCTGCAATTTTGACAGATCTGTCAGGAAACAGTTTCTTGATCTTGGGTATTTAATTTGCTCTGGGATAGAATTCCATCAGGAGCTGAGTAAAAGTCTAGGGAAGGTTTTAGAATGTAAATCCTAGATAGACAACTCAAGTATGAACATTTATTTTTAATTATTTTAAATGTTATGTTTTAATATGTAAAACACAAAATTATATGTTAAAAATATATCCTCATCAAAGTGATTGTTTTTATTAATTTATTTCTAGCCTATCTTTATAATTTTTCTCTTGATGAAAAAAAGAATATATGTATATTTTTACTTCTCTTTCTTTACTACATAAAAGATAAAATACTATACACAGTGTTCTGTACCATACTTTTTTCCTACTAAAAATATGTCCTAAAAGTCAGCTAATGTTAGATATAGAGACTTCCCACATACTAATTTCTAGGGGCAGAATATGCCACTGTATTTGTTCAGCCAGTCCCTAATGATGGCTCTTTGGGTTGTGTCCAGGCTTTAAGTTGTTACAAATAGGACCACAGTGATGGGCTTATGCATATGCTATTTCATATTTGTGGAAGGTGAATTAGTTTCCTATTGCTGTACTAACTACCACAAACTTAGTGGCTTAAAGCAACACAATCTCATTAGCTGACAGTTCTAGAGGCCAGGAGTCTGGTCTCGCTGGGCCAAAACCAAGGTGTCAGCAGACCTTCTGAGGCTCTAGGGGGAATCCCTTCCCGGCCCTTTTAGCTTGTAGAGACAAAACGGATTCCTCATTTCATGTCCCCTTTCTCTGTCCTCAAAGCCAGCAAGGTGGGTGGGAACACTGCATTGTTCCAATCACCTCTTCTGCCTCTCTCCCCTACTTTAAGGACCCCTGGGTGGCCTTGGATACGCTTGATTAATCCAGGATTATTTCTCTGTCTCAAAGTGCATAATCACATCACAACTGTGAAGTCCCCTTTACATGTAGGATAATGTGTTCACAGGTTATGGGGATTAGGATATGGACATCTCTGGGGTACCATTTTTCTGCCTCCCACAAAATTCTAGAAGTGGGACAGCAGGTTGTAAAAGTAAATGCATATGTGCATTTTGGATGTTGCTAAATTCCTTTCTAAAGGGATTATAAATAGGGAATATTTAAAATGTCACCCCAAATGTTCTAGTTGAGTCAGACTTATCGCAAAAGTATTGGTGAGAATACTCTAATGCACAGTTGTCGAAGAGGTTGCAGATCTCTCAGAGTAAATCATCATGAAAGGTTTCACACCCCTGGCATGTGATCAAACAGGAACGGAAAGGGAGTAGGGGAGGGTTGGACATAAAGAACACCAAATCAGCCCTGGCCGGTTTGGGTCAGTGTTAGAGCATCGGCCCGCATACCGAAGGGTTACAGCTTTGATTCTGGTCAAAGGCACATACCTTGGTTGCAGACTTGACCCTTGGCCGCTGGTTGGGCACATGTGGTGGTAACCAATCGATATGTGTCTCTCACACCGATGTCTCTCTCTCTGTCTCTCCCCTCCCTTCCTGTGTCTTCACATAATGTTTATGTCCAAATTTCCTCTTCTTATAAGGACCCCAGTCATATTGGATTAAGATTGACAATAATGACCTCATTTTAATATAATTACTCTGTAAAGGGCCCTACCTCCAAATACAGTCACATTCTGAGATACTAGGGGGTAGGCCTTTAACATTTAAGTTTTGGCAAGGGACACAGTTCAGTTCAAGTCATGAAGTGACTCCAGGGTCGCAGGAAGATGCTAGACACTTTCCTATACATGAATTTATTTGAGCCTCAGAAAATTGCCACACCAGAGGGACACTGGGATCCCAGTTCATAGATGAGAAAAGTGAGACTAAGAGCAAGGACCCGTCTTGCACAAGGTCACCAACGAACAAGCAGCAACATCAGGGCTTGAACCTAAACCTGTGTGACCTTCTGTGTATTTCCCTTCTCAGTTATCGTCTTCCTTTGTAAATGTGATATTTTAAATCCAAACAAACCCTTCTAGCTAGGAACAGCTATTTTTACAACTGCGTTTGGATTTCTGCTTGGTAGCCAATGCTTCCACTCCTGGCACCTACGCCAGTGTCTCTGCGACTTGATTAAGTGCCGCTCCCAAATCCAGATGAGGTGTAAATGTCTGCTCCATCGCTTTCACCTAATTCGTGGGTTATCTGGTCAGGAGGGAGTTTAGACTGCTTTGACATGTTTCGTTATTTGAAAATCTTTAGAATCCCTCAGAGGGAAAAACTGTAAGTGTGAGATTGCATCCTAAGTGCAGAGTCTTTTTTTGGTTTTGAGCCAAAAGATGGACGAAGGAGAGAGCATGTACAACATAATGGGAAACTTGCCGGGATAGGGGGAAGGGCATTAATGGTGAAGATGTACTATCTCCCAAGAGCTGTTGGAGCCACCTGGTCTCAATGTGATCGGGAGGTACCGGACGGACAGGTACAGCACTTTTCACGACCAACCTGCTAAGAGTCGTAAGTGAAACCGGGAAGTGAAATTGGAAAATTGCTTGGCCACATCCACAAATAGCTTGTGTTCGACTTCAACCTTTAAAAATCCATGTTCTTAGTGTTCTATGCAATAGCCAAGATTGGGAAGCAGCCCAATGCCCATCAGTAAAAGAGTGGATAAAAAAGCTGTGGTACATTTACACAAGGGAATACTACTCAGCCATAAAGAAGAGGAAATATCACCCTTTGCAACAAAATGGATGGACCTGGGTATCGTGCTAAGTGAAATAAGCCAATCAGAGAAGGAAAAACACCATATGATTTCACTTATATGTGGAATCTAACGAACAAAATAAACGAACAAAATAGAAGCAGACTAATACTGTGTTAGAACAGCCTGACAGATGTCAGAGGGTAGAAGGGTTGGGGGGCTGGGTGAAAAGGATGAAGGGATTAAGCAAAAAATAAAAACAAAACAACCAGACACAGCCAACAGTAAGGTGATTAACAGAGGGGAAGGGAGGGAGGAGTGCGGGGAGGTAGAGAGGGCAAAGGGGAATAAATGGTGGTGGAAGGAGACTTGACTTTGGGTGGTGAGTGCACCATGCAGTGTGCAGATAGGTGATGTGTTATGGAGTTGTACAGTTGAAACCTGTATGATTTTATTAACCAACGTCACCCCAATAAATGTAATTTAAACAAACAACAATGAAAAAGAAAACATTTAAAAAAATAAAAATACACGCTCTTTACCAAGAAATGAAAAATGGCACGTTTCCTAGTAACATAGTGCATATACATGACATGCTAGCGGAATGCTAGAGTTCTAATTCTGGTGAACCACTTACTACCCTAGTGTCTTGGGCACTTTAGTTAGTCTTATTGAGCATCAGTTTATTTTCAAACCAGCATGAGAGTTGCCATGAAGGTCAAATGAGATATATGACCTTCAAGCTATATTTGCAAACTATAGAGTGCTATACATATGTTAGCTATCTTTGCTATGACTTTATTTTTAGCCCAAATCTAACAGAACCCCTTCCGAGGAAATTAGCTGTTCTCTGGTTTCACAACAGTCCTGGCAGACTCCTGGTAGATGCTGACACTTTGAGTATTTCCCGAGCGCTATTACAACTGTAGAACTTTTGGAACAGTATTCCCTTATCACCTTGATGGCCCAAATGATTGAACAGAACAAGTGGCCAGGACCCTTCCTCTATGAGGAAGCACCCTGGGGACTCCCGAGTTGGCAATTTACAAAGTGATTGCTGATCAAGTCCCTGAGTTTTTCATTGTCCACGCGCCTGTAAGAAATCCTCTTGGAACAGAGAGATCTCTTCATACCTGCAAATAAAGTAGTGTGTCCATCCTGTAACCTCTCCAGCAAATAGCACATTAGCTCTTAGTTTATATTAAAAACGATTGCTTGTTTCAGACACCAGAAAGAGATGCTAACTAAAGGGTATTTCCCCTTTCCTGGGACTCGGACAGTGACCAACAGGAGGGGGGTGGGATCACCTAAAGTTGGCAATTTACAAAGTGATTGCTGATCATCCATGAGTTTCTCATTGTCCACGCACCTGTAAGAAGTCCTCTCGGAACAGAGAGATCTCTTCATACCTGCAAATAAAATACTGTGTCCATCCTGTAACCTCTCCAGAAAATAGCACGTTAGCTCTTAGTTTAATTTAAAAACGATTGCTTGTTTCAGACACCAGAAAGAGATGCTAACTAAAGGGTATTTCCCCTTTCCTGGGACTCGGACAGTGACCAACAGGAGGGGGGTGGGATCACCTACTGTGTGTGTGTGTGTGTTAGCAGCGGCTAAGTCCCTGGGGGGTAACTTTTATTGACCAAGGTCTGATACTCGGTGACGTAGGAAGTAACGTTCGTTAGGCTCCAATAAGCCTTGCTTTCCTGGTTTTCCATTACTCTTAGGTTAGCTGGAGGACAGTGGCTAGTTTGAGGGAGAAATGATCTGTGAGATAATAGGGTGCTACTTTCCAATTTAAGATGACTCGGGCAGCTGGTGGCCATCCACTGTCAGTGCTCCCTGAGGAAAGCAGTTAATTTCCCGTATACAGCAGGATTTTAACTCAAACCTGGCCTCTGATGAGCTGGAGTGGGCTAACTTGGTAGGCCAACACCTCTTTACTAGGCGCTCTCCTTTATGACTGCTTGGATATGATCAGGTGGGTGCTAGGGAATCTGTTATTCTGACAAATGCTAATCAGAGGTAAGGATTCTGATTTTAAATTCAAATTCCCTTGCACTATTCACTTTTCTGACATTGTGTGCCTTTGATGGCCTCATTTGCATGATTTTTTAAATATGCATTTCTAGCTACAATTTTATCTGTGTTCTTTCACTTAATATGTTTTTAGAGGGAGCTTTTTTCCTTAAGGGTGTGAAAAGGTTACCAATTTACTTGCAGCAGAGAAACTCTGGGGTTGAACTCCATATGACCGGAGGATAATTGTCATGGGGTAGCATAGCATAGCAGTTAGGACCCCTGGAGTCAAAATGCCTGGACCCAAATCCTACCTCCTGCTCTCCATCAATATCAAGTGCATGTAATGTAACTATAGAGAAATCATTTAACCCCATAAACTCTATCCTCATCTTTTAATAGAGATAATAGTATTTCCTATGTAGGGTTTTGAGACGATTCCGTTAGAATGACACATGTGTCAGCTAGCTTTTGCTAGGTTACACTGCAGTAACAAATGAACCTAAAACACTATTGGCTTACAACAACAGCGATTCATTTCTCATTCATACTCATGTCCATCATGGGCTGGCTCTGCCTCTGCTCCCTATTCTCTGCCACCTGAGACACAACTCACGGAGCAGCCTCTGCTGGTCTCACGACAGAGGGGATGGGGATGGCATGACTCACTGTGGTTATTGTGTGTGTTTTTAAAATATATTTCCATTGATTTCAGAGAGGAAGAGAGAGAGAGAGAGAGAGAGGGAGAGAGAGAGAGAGAAACATCAACGATGAGAGAGAATCATTGATTGGCTGCCTCCTGCAGGCCCCCCACTGGGGATCAAGCCCGCAACCTGGGCATGTGCCCTTGACCAGAATCGAGCCTGGGCGCCTTCAGTCCGCAGGCCAATGCTCTATCCACTGAGCCAAACCAGCTAGGGCTCACTGTGGTTTTAACAACCCCTGCTTGGAAGCAGCACATGGCGCTGCCATTCCTATTTAATTGGCCAAAGTCATCCACGTGGCCAAGTCTGAGATCAGTGAGTGGGCACAACCATTGCCATAATATACAATGCACATTGGCTGGGACATGGGAAATGCTCCATAAAAAAGTAGTTTTTATTTTTAAATCCTGCTCCCTAAAGGTTTAGGATTCATATTATCCTTTACGAAGACGGGAGAGACGCATATTGACATGTCTGTCAGTTGGTTTCTTTTAAGAACACGGTAAGGTGCTGAATGCTTCCTTTTAACTTTCCAGGGAAGGTGGTGTATGGAGAACCCATAGCCGCAAGTCTGGGCACAGATGGCACTCACTACTGGAATAAAGAATGGCACCACGCAGCCCACTACGTTATGGGGCCCCCCTTGAGGCCAGACCCTTCAACTCCTGACTACCTCATGAATCTATTGGCTAAGTAATCATTGAGCAGATGACTGTGAAGTGTTTTTGCCAAAATGAGGTGTTTGATGAGTTTCGGGTTTGAGCAGAGATTTTTTTTTTTTTTTTTTTTTTACCATCTGGACCTTCCATTGACTCCCCAGTATTCTGTTCTACTTGACCTGACAGGCTCTGGGACTGTCCTTCATCTGGAGACCAAAGAGCATTGGCCTAATTATGTGATGAAATAGTGACAAAATCTCTCTCCTCGACACAGAGAAATCAGATCATTTTTACTGGAATTTTATTCTCTTCTGGCTTTTTTCCCTCGTCTTTTCTGTCTCTTGTTGCCTCGAGCCAGGTCTCTCCATTAGGCTTTATTTTTATCCTACAGAATATTCTTGACTTTTTTCCTATGGCGATATAACCTGGGAAGCAGATGTACCTGTTGTCCAGGTATAATAGGTTACAATCGAGGGCTGAACCACTCTAGGGGGTGGAAAAGCAAAATTCTCCCTGTGAGTAGGTTATCCTCATGAAAGGTCATCGGAACTATCTTCAGAGACACTACTTTCGGGGACATTATGATGTTTTTGTGAGAATTGCATCATTCATGGCTATCCCGACACTCCCCATTCACAGATCCTCATATCCAAGTTAACAGAGCTTCTCACAACAGACGATAGAAGAGTTCACTTGCCCTTTCCTTTCAGCCTCCTCTCTCCTTCACACTTCTGCATCCCCAAGGTTATTCAGAAGTCAAAGCAGGATTCCTGTCACTGCTGACATCAACATCCTCCACCAATGTCATGTCTCCACTCATCGCAACGTTCCCATTTGGCCAGGGCCTGCCCCAGGGCACCTGCCTCTGCTCATGTGGCTCCCCATGGTACATCTTGTGTAATACCCTCCTCACCAGGAACTTTTACTTTCATTATTGCCAATGATCCTGAAATAATTGTCATCAAGCTCATATAATTATCAATTTCTAGATGAGAAACTGAGCATCGGACACACTTGTAATCACAGAACCCGTAAGTGATGGAACCGAGCTTAGAACATATCATTGTGCTTCCTGTAAGAGTATTCTCCAAAAGTGCCCTCTACAGGAGGGATCGGAGTGGGTGAAATATGTCCTTGAAAAAACTACTCTTGCCGAAACCTGTTTGGCTCAGTGGATAGAGCGTCGGCCTGCGGACTGAAAGGTCCCAGGTTCGATTCCGGTCGGGGGCATGTGCCTGGGTTGCGGGCACATCCCCAGTGGGAGATGTGCAGGAGGCAGCTGATCGATGTTTCTCTCTCATCGATGTTTCTGACTCTCTATCTCTCTCCCTTCTTCTCTGTAAAAAATCAATAAAATATATTTAAAACAAAACAAAACTACTCTTTTCCCACTGCAGTTTTCTGACACTCAGTTGCGAAGGGAGTCAGGAGAGTAGGGAAGGTTGTGGTGGTTTCCTCCTGACCCGTTCTGTCTCCTCACCCCCATCCTCGGGTGGCTTTTCTGTTACAGTGGTGATCTGACCACGACGGGGACTGACAACTGCACGTTCAACACCTGCCAGAAAGCTCTCGGGAAGGATGATTTTACTAAGATTCCCAACGGGGTGAACGGCGTTGAGGACCGGATGTCAATCATATGGGAAAAGGGCGTGGTGAGTTTCACAAGATCCTGCCTGTGTTTGTTTTGTTTTTAAAATATATTTTTATTGATTTCAGAGAGGAAGGAAGAGGGAGAGAGAGAGATAGACACATCGATGAGAGAGAAACATCAATCAGCTGCCCCTTGCACACCCCCTACTGGGGATGTGCCCGCAACCCAGGTACATGCCCTTGGCTGGAATCGAACCTGGGACCTTTCAGTCCACAGGCTGAC
>NW_006288434.1:1633703-1666130 GCF_000327345.1 Myotis davidii
GTTTTTGCTGTTGTCTATGCGATTCTGAGAATGGTGAAAAAACACAGTGGATGTATTTTTTTTTTAAGCTGATGTATTTTTGAACAGTTATCTTTGGGCTTCCATATGCTACCCCATCATTCCCATCATTTATCATTATGAGGTGTGTTTGGCTCCACAACATAAGAACTTAGATGCAATTCTATTTGGTTCCAAGAGATACAGGTTTGATTGACAGGAGATTCTTAACTATGGATCATTAGGACAGATGCATTGTTTTCCTTGAATGGTTTTACAGCACAGCGGCAAAATGGATGAAAACCGATTCGTGGCGGTTACCAGCACAAACGCAGCTAAGATCTTTAATCTCTATCCAAGGAAAGGGAGAATAGCTGTGGGATCAGATGCTGACATTGTTTTGTGATCTGGGACCCAAAAGCCACAAGGTAAGTCGGAGTTCCTGCATTCCCTGGATTCACGGTGCAGAAAACGCACTAACTTGCAAAGAAATTCTTCATTGGCCTTAATCAGCCTTTTCTTGTTGGGTGATTTATTTAGCCATGCGCAGGTATTTTGAGCCTGTGCACAAGATAAAAAGGTTTTGATGTACAAATATTCCTTTGTTTTTCTTGGCAGAGAGGACACGAAAGTTGTGTTGCTTGCTCTGCCCCGGGAATGTATATGTGTATAAAACCAATATGAATTTACCACTTCAGTGCTTGGCAGACGCCCGAATTCACACAAAGGAAAGGTACAGAGCCACGAAGAAAATAAAAGGCTCCGTTTGAAAGGGATGAATTGAAAACTCAAAATAATTACAGCCTTGCTAAAGCTTTCAGATAGAAAAATTCCCGCACAAAGGATGTCACTTTCAGTTAGCCAAGTTTTCCAGCTGAGTTCATCTTGAGCCTATCGTTCCCAGTAGACGCCAGCTTTTGTTTCCAATTTCCATAATTCTGTGTTCATAGTGCAGGCCTGGCAAATTCCAGCTCAGGAAAGCACTCAGCAGCAGCCGGAGCTCTGCTAACTTCCCTTTACAGAATGTGAGCACAGACAACACCTGCATCCTGACTTGTGGTTTTTATAAACTTTACTGTTGTAATGGAAAAAATTCCAAATGCTGTAACATATTGTGTGTGTGTGTGTGTGTGTGTGTGTGCATGCACGCACGCACGCGTGCCTGTATAAACAGGGCTATGGTAGGGCCTTCTACCTTATTGTATAGGCTCTTTCTAATTTTCAAAGTGTTTTAGGTATTTTCATCGTAATACAGAAAAGTCTACAGTTTCTTGGGGGTGCTATTGTCACAAAGTCCTAATTCCAATTGCGCTCCTGGGCTACCCTCTGGGGAAAAGAAGACCATTGGAGAAGCAGGGGGCTACCACTGTTATGAACTTAAAAACAAACCCCGAAGATCCCCTGAGGGAGTACTTGTGTTTTTGAGCTCGACACTCTCCACTCTCCTTTGAGCACTTGTCCCAACTCAGAGACCAGTTCATAGTTGATCATTGCAAGTTGCCTTTAGAGAGTGCAGTAAATGGTGGTTTATTTACATAGGATACCAACAATGCGGCACAACCAGGGTCTTTGTTATTACGTTAACAAGGGAGCCATTGTCCATTTGAGGACGAAATATCTGGTTGTCAAAGGATCTAGGCCCCTCTCCCTGCAAAATAAATGGCGAGTCAAACAAAATGCAGGCCGCTTCTCTACAAAGCTGGAAGCATCGGCCTTGGGGAGGCAGTGGGAGAATGGTGCTGGGGTTTGGGTCGGGCTGTGGTTAATGAACTGAGCCTGCTGTGTTTAGAAAGCTCCTGATATTTTAAATGTCACTCTACCAGAGCTATTGTACAGGCCAGGGGCCTCCCAGGGTCACTTCTGCTGCAATTCAAACAACTTAGGCTGCTCCAACTGCTGGGACCAGATAAGTCTTTTGAAATAACTTGTGGCTTTGAGGAGTTCATGAGATTTAATCAGGAAACCTAGAGAATTTTAAGAGGGAGAAAACGATCATGTGGAAGAAAGATTCGGGGGAAATGATGTTTTTGAAGCATAGCATCTGGGAGAGTCATAATGATGATAATAATTAGTAGTAATTTGCCTGTGTGACTATTTCAGTGATCTTAAAATGCTTTGCCTATCTAGAATGTGATTTACAACACAATCACCTTACGGGCATGAGAAAACTTAATACAGCGGGGTCTGGGACAGGTTTGAGATGAGAAGCCTGACCCAGTGTCTTCAACTTTGCAAACTTGTAGGCTGGTCATGAGATCTGGTGCCCTGCTATCTCCTGATATCAACGCAGAGCACTTTATAGCAAACTTACTAGTATTGTCCACCGTCCATTTGTTCTCTCAGTCAAGTAGTCCAGTAACCGAAAGCTTTTTTGGGTTTGATTCTATTCTTTATTATTCCTTCTCAAAGATAAGGGAGAAATAAAAATACCCTGTGGAGTCATGTGACACCACAGTCTAATTCTTTAAAAACAAAACAAACTTTTATTGATTTCAGAGAGAAAGGGAGAGGGAGAGAGAGAGAGAGAAACATCAATGGTGAGAGAGAATCATTGCCTGGCTGCCTCCTGCACTCCCTATATTGGGGATCTAGCCCACAACCTGCGCATGTGCCCTGATGGGGAATTGAACCGTGACCTCCTGGTTCACAGGTCGACACTCAACCACTGAGCCATGCCGGCCCGGCTCCAGTCTAATTCTTTTTTATTTTATTTATTTCTTTTTTAATGGAGCTCCACCGGAGGCCCCTCCCTGTGGTACTTTTAGCCCCGCCCCCGTATCTCCAGCGGCTCCCAGTCTTACTCTCTCTTCAAATTTTTTTTTTTAAGTAAACGTATCAAGATTTTATTGTTATATAATAAAACAACACATGAAGCTTAGAACCGGGTCACCTGACCCTTTCTCTTCTTATCGCCTCCCAGTTCCCAAGGCCCGCATCTCTTCAGAGCCAGCACCCTCTCAGACCTGCAGTGGGGCTCAACGCATTCAGGCCTCAGCACCGTCTTCTTTCTAGCTTTTGCCTTTTTTCAGAAAATCGGCTTAGTCTGCCCACCATAGCCATTGTGATTCCTGTCACAACCCTGCTTTCCCTGCACACACAGAGCCTCCTCGCCCGTCTTGCCCTGTGTGACTTTGCTGTGGGGTTGATGCCTGCCACCCTTCTCGCAGAAAGTTTGGCGGGTTTTAGGCACGATCACCGTGTTTGCAAGCGCGCTATGGGCAGGGAGAGGAAGCGCTCCTCGAAGCGTTCATTTCTGAGGACACCACCGGCTCAGGTGGGAAGCCTTGTCTTCCTTAGACAGCGGGACAAAGAGCGATGACCTGGACCTAAGGTTACACATCATTCGCCGCCTTTATTTACCACCTGCACTGTGGCTCGGAGGATACTTATAGGCCGCGATTATGTCTCCTTGAGTCATGTTTTTCGAGGATATAAATTTAGACCACTCGCTCACAAGCGTTAGCCAGCGGCCTCTATAACATCGTTTGTCCTTCCTTTCCTGTGAGGTTGTTTCTGAACAGCACGGAACGATCCAGATGTTTTTTTTTCAAAGATCTACCTATTACCTGCTTTATTTCCCGTCTTCGAGTCTAAGAATAACTAACTGAAGGTCAAAGCACAAAACGTGTGTGCTTTTAAGTTTCTTTCTATCTCTTTCATCAGGTCTTTAATATTTCTGACACATTTACATGTCCATACACTAGTATGTGTCTTTTGGGGTCCAGATACATATTGGCATTTATTATTCGCCTGAGTCTTCTCCATCTACGGCTGCTTGTCGTGCTCACCTGGGTGCACAGTGGAAACCCGCACAGCGTGTGGTTGGGGCCCCAGCTCCATCGGTGCTGGGGGAAGGGGGAGGGGCAGGCCCACCCAGGCCACTGAAGGTCTCTGAATAGCCACCATCTCATCAGTTCAATGAGATGACGAATCGTTGTTGTGCCTACGTTATGTTTTTCTTAGAAGCCATGAGATAGCACATGTGAAAACTAAGGAAGGGTTACACCGAGACAGGCTCCGGTTCATGATGGCTCCTTTCTACGTATCCAGTGCGGCTGGTGTCCTCGCAGCACGGTTTCATTTCTCGGCTTGTTTTTGCCTGCGGTGACCCGGGGGGCAGGTGAGCACAGGGCTGTATGTCTCTGCCCTCCGGCTCTTTAAAAAACAAAACAAAACTGGAAACTTTTTCATTTTTCTTTTTTTAATTTTTTCTTTTTTGAAAAACAAATTGTATTTTTACATGGCAGGAAATATTTACTTCGATTTCTTTGAATTATTCCATTTCTTGCTTCTCTAACCCTTTCATTTAAGGATGTTCCCTGCGCCGGCATCAGAATTTCCCCCACTATCATTACTCATCTTTTTCAGTGTAAAAATGGCAGAAATCAGAAAACAGGAGGGAAGGGGCAGTTGGAGAGGAGGCTTCGTAGAATAATGAGTCTGAAGGAATATTTGAACAAGGAGAAAGCGTGTTTATCGTGGTTCATATTCAAAGAGAGAATTTTGCAGAAACGGCTGATTCCTTATCTAGGGCGATCACAGCACCAGCTTTCTCTATTCTTGGTTGTTATGAGAAGGCTGCTCATCTGGGCTGGCTGCTCCTGCCCAGAATGTATGCTGCTGACCTCAGCGAGGCCCTCTCTGATGTGCAACAGTATTTTTAGCGTCTCTAGCTGTGCGCACGCTGCCTTCGACACTGCCCGCACGTCACAGCCCGCCTCCTCTCACCCTGCAGACTGAGTTCTGTTGACTGCGACACACTCACAATACTCTTTACTCACTGTTTCTCTCTCTCATGAACATTCTTTTTTAAAAAATACATTTTTTTAAAAAAAATATTTTTATGGATTTCAGAGAGGAAGGGAGAGGGAGATAGAAACATCAATGATGAGAGAGAATCATTGATCGGCTGCCACACAACCCAGACAGGTGCCCTGACCAGGAATCGAACCATGACCTTCTGGTTCATAGGTCAATACTTAACCACTGAGCCACACCGGTCGGGCTAAAATATATTTTTAGTGATTTTAGAGAAGAGGGATAGGGAGATGGAAACATCAATGAGAGAGAAACATCTGTTGGCTGCCTCCTGCACACCTCCTACCCAGGATCAAGCCTGCAACCCAGGCATGTGCCCTAACCAGGAATCGAACCAGGGATCTCTTGGTTCATGGGTCAACACTCAACCACTGAGCCACACGAGCCTGGTGCTCTCATTGACATTCTTGAAGCCTAATCCCATTTTAAACAAATAAGTGTTTTATTTCAGAACAATTTTAGGTTTACAGAAAAGCTGCGAAGATAGTACAGAGTTCCCATATACTCCACACTCAGTTTCCATTATTATCTTACGTTACTGGGTGCATTACAGTTAATGAGCCAACGCTGATATGTTATTATTAACTAGAGCCCATACTTCATTGAGATCTCTTTAGTTTTTGCCTAACATCCCCTTTCCAGTTGTGGCTCCCCTCCAGGTAGTCGCCATAGCTCCTTAGACTCCTAAGGCCTTTGACACTTACTCTGACTTCCTTTGTTTTTGATGATCCTGGCAGTTTTGGGGAGGACTGGGCAGGTGTTTTGAAGAATGTTCCTCTGTTGTGATTTTTCTGATGTCTCCTTTTTCTCATTATCAGCCTTGGGTTATGGGTTATAGGAGGAAGACCACATAAGTAAAGTACTGTTTTCACCACATCCTTCCGACGGCGCATGCTATCAACATGACTTTCCACTGTTGATGCTGACCTAGATCTGCTGGCTGGGGTGGGGTTAGTCAGGTTTCCGCACTGTATAGTTGCTCATTTCTTCCCCTTTCCATAATATTGTACCTTTTGGAAGGAAGTCACTGTGCACGGTCCACAGTTAAGGAGTGGTGAATTATGCTCTAGTTTTATGTTTTAGTTAATTCTATATCCCAAGGGTCTGGCCCAGTTCAGCCCGGAGTAAAAGTACCGTAAATGTTGAGTGGGTGAGTGAGAAGGATATATAGCCTTCCACACTGCATGGAAGAATGGTGTGATAAAGAAATGGCAGCCAGGCCAGCATGCTTTAGTGGTTGAGCTTCGGCCTATGAAGCAGGAGGTTTCGGTTTGATTCCTGGTCAGGGCACATGCCTGGGTGCGAGTGAGCTCGATCCCCAGTAGGGTGCCTGCAAGAGGCAGCCCATCAATGAATCTCTCTCCTCAATGATGTTTCATCTCTCTCTGTCCCTCTCCCTTTCTCTCTGAAATAAATATGTATCTGTGTATGTAATGAAATGGCAGAAATTCTATTATATGCTTGATAGTTGCTTAGGGCGTAAATCTTTACTATTCTCACCACAAAAAAGAAAAGAAATGGTAATTATGTGACGTGATGAAAGTGGTAATTATTTTGCAATAGGTAAGTGTATCAAATCAACGCGTTGTGCACCTTAAATTCATACCATGTTATGTCACTCATATCTCAGTAAAACTGAAGGAAAATAAAGAAATGGCATAAAGGAACAATGGAAAAGTTTTATTCAACAACAATTATGGTGAGAAGGCAAGTAAGAAATAGAGCATTTTCTCACCTCATGCTTTTAATTTGTCACAAGTCTTCAATAACTGATGTTGGAAGAATGAATGAATGAAGAGGAGTAGAAGTTGGATGGATTTTCCAAGGAGCGGAGGAAGAACTGCCACCTGGACTGACTTTCCTTGTGTCCGCTTCACTTTTGAGGGCGGGGAACAATCACCCCATTAAGCAGTTCTAATAAGGAAGAAATTGAAGTGAAAAGAGAGTTGGCCTCTCATGTTCCTTCATTCACACAATCCCAGGACTGGGGCAACGCCGTGAGCCAGGCATGAGGGTCAAGGTTGTCTGAGAGCCAGGCTCTGCCCTTACGAAGCTGGCCATCTAGAGAGAGAGAGAGAGAAGATGAGCTATGAAGCCACAAGCTCTCAGTCTAAGGAATGTGTTCAAAATATCACACGAGAGGCAGAAACAAGATGCCATTGATGTTCAAAGAAGAAAGATCATTCTTTTATCAGCGCCGTCATGGGCATAGGACCACATTGGCGAGAAGAGTAAATGAGATGTCTGGCCCCGAGAATCAAGACTAAACATGTGGGAGAGATAAAACAAGGCACTGAGAGAAAGATCTGGGGGCAAGCAGTGAAGGCTGGGGATTAAGTGAGAGAGAACAGGTTCAGGCCATGGAAGGGAGTGGGAAGGCGTGGAGGTCATGGCTGCCTGTCTTGTATTAATTTTGTTCATTAACATTTTAAACAGCGCTCCTCTAGTGCAGACGCACTATTTAATCACATAAATAAATGGACATGTCAATATTTATGGGATATTTTTTCTTGCAAGATATTCCCGTTTATTTTACTGATCTGATTTTTTAAAATTTATTTTTCTTGATTTTGAAGAAGAAGGGAGAGGGAGAGAAAGATTGGCGCATCAATGACGAGAGAGAATTATTGATCGGCTGCCTCCTGCATGCCCCGCACTGGGAATCAAGCCCACAACCCAGGCATGTGCCCTGGCTGGGAAACCAAACTGTGACCTCCTGGTTCCTAGGTTGACACTCAACCCCTGAGCCACACCGACTGGGCCTGCCTGGCTGATTTTAATATTAGCTTAAGGCTGGTTCTGTGAAAGGTTTTTGTCTGACCACACCATTAGAGGTGGACTAAAATTTTTCCTTTGAAAATTTCCTGCAAGGTTCTAGCAAAAACAATTATCCAGCTGACTAGCTAGTATCTCAAATGCGAGCAACACGCATTTCACCCAAGATCCTGAAGGGGGCGCCCATAGCCCACACTGAGCTCGGGCCCCAACCAGGCCATTAGAGCTGCTGGTTATGCAAGCACCAGCCAGCCCCTGGAGAATGGATGCACTTGCTAATGATTTTGGGCTTTATGGTACATAGATGTTTTCATTTTTTAAAATTCTCATTACTTATTAATGGCACCTAGAAATATATATGCTTCAACTACCATCTGCAGCCTTAACAATGGACCGCATTGAAGTTCCCGAGGCAGATCAGGGAGGGGGAAAAAAGCAGTGCAGCCGCGATCTTTTTATTTTAAACCCCTGAGAAGATGGACGATCCCAGGGGGAGAACCCTGACATGTGGTGATGGATGGTCAGAGGGAACCGGGAGTGGGAGTCTGTCGCGAAGGGTTGGACTTCCCGATGAAAGATTACCTGCGACGTTCCTAGCCTGGAAAAAGTTCCTGCAAAAATCAACGGCAACAGCTCTCCTGTGTCATTGCACAATCAAAACAAACTGCTCTCCGTGCGCGGGGAGCACTCACCCTTCGCAGAAGTACAAAGAGTCCGCTGTGTTGGGCGTGACGGCTCATTGAGCCGGTGCCCACGGCTCCTGCGTGACAGAGACACGTGTCCTAGCGCATCGCTACCTGCATCAAAGCTTCACGTGTAAGGACACGTTCCCTATCTAAGCGTTTGGCCCATTTCTGTAGGACCTCTTGGTGCCTGCAGTCACGCAGAAGAAATCAAAAGTACGATTTCCACGCAGTGTCAAGGCAGCATCTGGTGGTGCCATGTGTTCAAGACCAAGGCTGGTCAGGTTGGCCAACTTGTCAACATCTCACTGGAGAGGATGGCCTGTGAGTTACGTGCAAGCCCAGAGCCGCCGCAGCAGCAGTAACTCATGTGCTGGCCATTTCAGACTATCCTGTGAGCTTCCGGGCTTCGGGATTGATTAAAGAGCACTTAGTTACTATGGCAACTGTCCCTGTTCCGTATTTATGAGCTCCAGGATAGCTCACGGAGTCTCAAGCACACAAACACGCCGCTAACGCGCTGTGTGCACTGGAACATTTAATGAAGACTTTTAGCTACACGGGATTCTGCAGCGCAGGCACGTTTTGCTCCCTGTTCTTTTCGTGTGTTTTTTTTCCAAACTCAATTACAGCCGGCTTTGGCTTTGCACGCACCATTCTTGAAGGCACTGCGCCGTCTCTCCTGCTTAATTTCCTTGCTTTTCTCACACAAAATAGAACTGCACGCGCTGAACTGGGTATTCGGTGAAGGGTCATGGCTTGCAGCTTTTGCAGTGGCCCTCTGGGTTACAGAAGAGGTCCTGCGTGTGCAAGAAAGCAGGGGAGGAACGGCTATTTCATCCTTGGGGCGTGGGGATCGTGGGATGTGGGGAACACGTAAGGAGGAAGGTGCGCT
The DNA here is from genome assembly GCF_000327345.1 of Myotis davidii. NCBI lineage: Eukaryota > Metazoa > Chordata > Mammalia > Chiroptera > Vespertilionidae > Myotis > Myotis davidii. The sequence goes on from NW_006288434.1 coordinate 1,642,872, forward strand.
TTGATAAGTAGTGATGATTGCGGCTTACTATTGTAGGGATAGTTCCTGTGCTACGAGGCATTTTCCCTTGAAGTTGCACACGGTGCTTCATTTGCCTAAGTGGCACACATCATCTTCCTCCTCCTCAAAAGCAGCATCTGCACACACATGCCAGCACACACACACATGCACGTAAATGCAACAACCATCTCGGCTTTCAGAATTAGTCAGCCGGAAGACTCTGCGCTCGCTCTCTCTCTCTCTTTCTCTCTCTCTCTCGTCTCAGCTTTCAGAATTGGTCAACCGGAAGACTCTGTGCTCGCTCTCTCTCTCTCTCTCATTATTTTCAATTGATTTCAGAGAGGAAGGGAGAGGGAGAAAGAGATATAAACATCAATGATGAGAGACAATCATTGATCAGCTGCCTCCTGCACACCCCACATAGGACTGGCCCACAACCTAGGCATGTGCCCTGACTGGGAATCGAGCCATGACCTCCTGATACATAGGTCGATGCTCAACCACTGAGACACACCAGCCGGGCAGTAAGACTCTACTTTCAATGCCTGTTTCTCAGAGTGTTTATAACTAACTCACTAACTCCCCCTGCCGCCCAGACCCCAAAGTGCACAGGCCTCCTACCAGGTGCATGGGTGGCTCACTGCCCAGACCCCAAACCCACGCGATAGCAGTGCACAGGCCTCCTACCAGGTGCATGGGTGGCATGAAGACAGTCTATGCCGTGACCTTTCACTGTGTGGTGTTGCACACGTTCATGGAGGCAACCTCGCACCAGGTTAGCGTTTCCAGGTTGTGCTTTTGCACAGCCGTGGGGGCACCCATCATGTATGCTGGCCATCATAGCTTTACACAGGCATCATGACCATTTCCTGGCAGAAGATAGCTAAGTATTTGGAGGAATACATGCCTTTTGCTAATCCATCCAAAACCCAGCCCGCCATCTTAGCTCCTGGGGGCAGGAGCAGGACCAGGGTGTAAAGAGAAAGGCTTTGGGGTTCAGTGCCTTCTCTGCCGCGTGCTCACTGGGTGTGACCTTGGGGATGTTATTTCCTTTTCCTGAATTTCGGTTTCCTCATTTGTAGCACCGGGATGATGATGGTGCTCCTGATTTCACAGCATTGTTGTGAATGTTTAAGATGGTGTACATAGAGTGCTGGGTATAAGAACAGAAATGGAAACAAAGGAACTAAAATGCTCGGTACATAATTAATGTTCAGCAGTGCTTGGCATGCAGTAGGTGCTCCGTTAGTGATACGAGGTGCTCAGCTGGTGATACTAGGTGCTCCGTTAGTGCTAGTAAGTGGTCACTGTGTCAAATAAGTGGGAGCTGTTAGTAGCTATAGTTATCATTGTGATTTAAAAATCCTTGCAATAATGACGTCATTCATTCCGACATGACCAAAGGGCACTAGGATATTTCATATAAAGGAAGCTCCATCGCTTATGTTTCTCGCACCTTCCGATTTTCACCAGGAATGACTGAAGTGGAGAAGCGTGGATGGATTCTTTTGGGTAAGATCATCTGATTGAACTAGAACTCTAACTCTTCAGTGCCTCCAGCACTGACTCCTTTGAAAAATGTATTTGCAGTGAAACTGTTCCAACAAAGCACGTAAACTTCCTTTTGTAACCTTCAGCGTCTTCATCATTTGCTTTTAAGAAGTTTTGGGCCGTGCATGAAAAAAAGCTAGCCTTGCTGATTACCTGCGGGTAAAAATGTAATCTCTGTGTATGCCAGGTTGTTTATTTAAACATGTTCTGATGCCACGGAACCTTTTCAGTGAACTAGAAGGGGTTTCCAGGGACTTCACGAATAATGGCTGCATCATTTCTGTTTTTCAAATCATGAAGGAAAGCACCCAGGAGCAGATCGCAGGAACCCATCCTGTCATTGGGCATGCACCTTCGCCAGAGGAAGCGCAGTCTATTTTAAGCATTAGGACTTGGGGAGGTGGTTGTGCAAAAGGCATGGTTTCTCTACCTCGGCACCTGCTGTATTTTTCCCCTACCTGACATACATGTCTTTCTGGTTTTGGCATTTGCCTGTCTTATTTACAGCTGTATTCCTACGTTCCAAAACAGTGCCAGCTACATATAGGAGCGCAATAATTTTTATCTTTTGTGAACAAGCCAGATATTACCAGTCTTGGACCAGTAAGCAAATAGGCGATTTAAAAGGCTTTGTTTATCTGCTCTTGGAACTGGTTCCAGATCCAGGGTTTACAGTTTTCCCCCTTTGAATTTAAAAAAAAAGAAGAATTCTGGGCCCTTCTGCCTTCTCCTTCCCCCCCAGCAGTGCTTGACAAAGATGCATCCCGGAGTCAGTGGCCAGGAGCACCAGCAGACCTGGCCATGAGTGTGGCTGAAGCCTGGCTGGACCCTTCCGTGGTCAGATAACTCTGTTGATTGCCTCAGCCTCACACTTAATTATCAGGAAGCCAGGGGCCCTTGGGTCTGTAGGGAGCAGAAGACGGAATGGAAATGAATCGAAGGCAATGGAATATCAGGACCTGGAAAGAATCCTAGGGTCTTTATAGCCTTGAAGCCCAGCAAAGAGCCGTGGTTCCCACTCGGCCTGTGGGGGTGGGGGAGGGCAGTGAAATGCATCCTTCCCTTCAGAAGAGGACACAGTGAAGAGAGTCATTCAGGGAAGGGGCCTACATAAAGCACCAAAACACTTAATTTAAGCCTTTTTATTTTAAGAGCAGTGGTTCTCAAAGTCTGGTCCAGGAACCAGCAGCCTCTGGGAATTTATTAGAAACGCAAATTCTCAGGCGCTACCCCTGGGGGTGGAGCCCATCCACCTGATGAACGAATGCAGAGCCCTGGCCGCTGTGGCTCAGTTGGTTGGCATCCTGTGCACCAAAAGGTGGTGGGTTTGATTCCTGGTCAGGGCACATACCCAGGTGCGAGTTCAGTCCCCAGTCAGGTGCGCACGGGAGGCAACCGATGGATATTTCTCTCTCTCTCCCCATCCCTTCTCTCTTTCTAAAAATCAGTAAACATATCCTCAGGTGAGGATTGGAAAAAAAGAATATAGAACATATACACGGGGTTGGGCTAAAGGAGGTTTATCATTGTGAATACACAAAACACAGTTTACTCTGGTCTTATGACTTATTAATTACTAGAGGCCTGATGCACGAAATTCGTGCAGGGGGCTTGGCCCTCGAAGCCCCTGCTTCATCCGGAAGGTCATCCGGAAGGACGTACGGAAGGTTGTTTGGCTGTCAGGTCTAATTAGCATATTACGCTTTTATTAGTATAGATTGTATTGTTTTCCATACGAACAACTGCAAACCTCCATTTGCTTAAGCCTGCTGGACCCTTCCGTGGTCAGATAACTCTGTTGATTGCCTCAGCCTCACACTTAATTATCAGGAAGCCAGGGGCCCTTGGGGCTGTAGGGAGCAGAAGACGGAATGGAAATGAATCGAAGGCAATGGAATATCAGGACCTGGAAAGAATCCTAGGGTCTTTATAGCCTTGAAGCCCAGCAAAGAGCCGTGGTTCCCACTCGGCCTGTGGGGGTGGGGGAGGGCAGTGAAATGCACCCTTCCCTTCAGAAGAGGACACAGTGAAGAGAGTCATTCAGGGAAGGGGCCTACATAAAGCACCAAAACACTTAATTTAAGCCTTTTTATTTTAAGAGCAGTGGTTCTCAAAGTCTGGTCCAGGAACCTGAAGCCCAGCAAAGAGCCATGGCTTCCCACTCGGCCTGGGGGAGGGGGGGCGGGCAGTGAAATGCACCCTTCACTTCAGAAGAGGATCACAGTGAAGAGAGTAATTCAGGGAAGGGGCCCACACAAAGCACCAAAACACTTAATTTAAGCCTTTTTTTTTTTTTTAAGAGCAGTGGTTCTCAAAGTCTGGTCCAGGAACCAGCAGCCTCTGGGAATTTATTAGAAACGCAAATTCTCAGGCGCTACCCCTGGGGGTGGAGCCCATCCACCTGATGAACGAATGCAGAGCCCTGGCCGCTGTGGCTCAGTTGGTTGGCATCCTGTGCACCAAAAGGTGGTGGGTTTGATTCCTGGTCAGGGCACATACCCAGGTCGTTGTGAATACACAAAACACAGTTTACTCTTGTCTTATGACTTATTAATTACTAGAGGCCTGATGCACGAAATTCGTGCAGGGGGCTTGGCTCTCGAAGCCCCAGCTTCGTCCGGAAGGTCGTCCGGAAGGTTGTTTGGCTGTCAGGTCTAATTAGCATATTACGCTTTTATTAGTATAGATTGTATTGTTTTCCATACGAACAACTGCAAACCTCCATTTGCCCTGCCTTCTACTCATGTGGAGTGATGAGCAGGAGATGCTGAGGGAGCTCCTGCGAGTTCAAGGTCGTGCTTCCTCGCTGTGCCGCCGGTGGCAGACTGCACGCTCTGTCCTTGGTGACAAGTGTGCGCTTGGCCGGCGTGTGGCATGGGTTCCTGCACATCGGCCCGTGCTCCCGGGAGTCCCTTCCCACCGCACGCTGCTGGCAGGGGGTTCTGTGGACACGAGGGCAGTGGCAGCTTCTTTAAAAGGCCTCTGTGTCTGCAGAACACTCACCCTCACCAGGAGAGGCCTGTGCAGCCCGGAGCCTGGGGCAGGAGAGTCAGGGTCCATTAGGTTTATTTTGCAGCTGCAGTGGGAGTCCCATTAAACCTATTGCTTCATGTCCTTTGTCTAAGTTGATTTCTCATTGGCCAGGAGGCAAAAGGATCAATACTATTTTTTATGCCAACATGATGTCGCCTGAAGGAAATTTCCCACCGCTTCCCTGTGCCTGCCTTCAGGCCTGAAACCGGGGCTGTGTGCCATCTGGGCTGCGAGGAGGCTCCCCACATGTGCCATCTGCAGAGCCCACCCAGGGTGCCCTTTGGGAGGGGGGTCACACCGGCTGCCCACTCAGAGCTGAGCTTGGCATTCGTGCTGGGTTTTCAGCACGCATGTTCCTGTCCATACTGAGTCTAATGGGGACAACTTGGTTTCATTTTTTCTTTCCTATGAAGCCCTTTATATGGTGGTTCTCAACCTTCCTAATGCCGCAACCCTTTAACACAGTTCCTCACGCTGTGGTGACCCCCAATTTCATTGTTACAAATTGAACATAATTAAAGCATAGTGATTAATCACAAAAACAATTTGTAATCGTATATGTGTTTTCTGATGGTCTTAGGTCGCTGTGAAAGGGTCGTTCGACCCCCAAAGGGGTCGCAACCCACAGGTTGAGAACCGCTGCAAACCTACCCTACGCCTGCTTGTCACCTGGGAAGATGCTTTTGGTTAACAATGACTAGTCTACGGGCTCTCCACACCTGGTCGCTCTGGGGTCTGAGTTTTTGGATCTTGTATCTGGGCTCATCAGTTGGGAAACTGGTTAAATGGTATTGTAGGCTGATCAGTGTGCAGGATGGATTGGGTCAGGGAGGTCATACTTATGGAATGATCTGGACGCTTAAGGGGATAAGGGCGCTGGCAAGTTGATAGCATAAAGAAAAATTTGATTTAGGAGATTTTTTTTATCTCCTGGCAAGAAAAACCCGTCCTTGACCACTTGGTGAGGGAGAGGAGTCAGGATCGACTTTAACAAATCGGCAGCTTCGTTCACTTGTGACCCAAGCATTTATTGAGTGCCAACTGGGCGCAATTTCTCCCTGAACATTGTACTCAAAGTTGAGTGAGAAATATCTTCCCCGAAAGTAGCTTACGATCTAATGGGACAGATCAACACTCCAAATAATTAACATAACTACAAAATAGGGTGGACGATCTGGGTGTGTGGTCCAGTGTTTAGGGAGCATGGGATTCAGGGCAGAACTGGGTCTCTGGACTCAAACCCCAGCTGCACCCATCCATACGAGCTCCGTGACCTTGGGCAAGCTCCTCACCTCTCCGAGGCTCAGTTTCTTCTCCGTGAAAAACAGAGACGTGCCAATAACAGTACCAGCCCCTGAGGGCTCAGCATGCTGCATGGCACACATGAAAGCTTAAGAAACATGAATATCATCAGTACCCAGATAAAGGAAGACTCTAGGGGTTTACAAACTAGAGGGTATCAAAGGAAGTGATTTTAATATTGTGGGATCCTAGAGAGAAAAGCTTAGATAGATAAATCAACAAGTCCCAGAATTCCAGTTTGTTTTTGTCAACCACAGTTCCAATCAGTGTTGTTCGTGTGGAAAATAATACAGTAATCTATAATAATAAAAGCATAATATGCTAATTAGACCAGACATCCTTCCGGACGTCCTTCCGGATGACCTTCTGGACGAAGCCAGGGGCTGTGAGGGAAGCCCAGGTCCCTGGTGCTTACGGGGAGAAGCCTGGGTCTTGGGTGCCAGAGGGAAGCTGGTGCCAGCAGCTGGGGGAAGGAAGGCCTATTCTTGCATGAATTTCATGCATCGGGCCTCTAGTTAATAAATAATAATACAAGAATAAACTTTGGGAAGGGAGAGGGGAGGAGGGAACTGAGATAGTATCTGTAATACTATCAACAATAAAAATATTGTTTTTTTAAAAAGAAACTTTGTGTTTCACATATTCTGAACTGTAAACCTACTTTCGCCCCACTCCGTACATGTCTTTTTCTGCACGTTTAGCTCATAGTTGGCTTGTGAATGGGACACAACTGTAACTGCCTTTTCAGTAAAATAAAAGGTCCCTCAGACATGACATCGAGCAGGGCTGTTAGAACATGTTGGACGTCTGACAGCCTGAGACAGTAGTTTCCAGGGAAGGCTCTCCATGTAATTTCTTTGTGTTAGGCCTTTTGTGTAGGTTTCATAGTAATGAGTAACTTCTACAGTTTTTAGTTATCTTTTTGACATTTTAAATCCGAATTTATGTTGCTTTCCATCGGGTGGATACTAAAAGGAAAGGCTGTATCTAGGGGTGTGCGCGTTCCAGGGCTCTCTGCCTGTGTGGTCACCACCCCCTGGCTCCTTACCAGCTCTGCGTACAATCTTTTTCCCCCTTTGACTTTTGTTACTTTTGCAGGTAACACTGGTTACCCCTCAGCTACGAATTTCGTATGTTTGAGCACTAAGGAAGTTGAATATCTTTTCATATTATTAATCATTGGGTTTTTTTCTTATCCAGAAATATCTGATTATTCCCTTTGTTCATTTTTGGTAACCTGATATTGTTTGTCTCTTTATTCAAATGGTCTGTCATATTTCTTGCAAACTCCTCAAGGTGATTTTGAGGAATAATGCCATAGTTGTCTGGCCCTGCTTTGCATAAACTGTAAGGCATTTTATTTATGCATATGCGTGTGATTCCGATTGAAACATTGACTTTGCTCAGATGTTCCAATCATGTTATAATGCAGAGGCCCTTGCAGAATCAGAAATAGGTCTGACTGGAGTGTGAGCTGAATCCGGGAAGGGATGGGATTTTTGTCTGTTTTATTGGTGCTGCATCCTCAAGTGTTTAGCACAGTGTATGAGTGAATGAGTATATGATAAACCCAGAGGTGAGGAGGGATTTTCTCAGCGTTCCATCAAGGAGACTTCCTCAGTTCATGTTCCGGTCTGCCTCAAGCCAGCAGTGAACAGAGGTGTATATGGCTGAGAGGTCAGAGCTGTGAAATAATGGTCTTAATATCCTGAACTTAGGAATCTCATTTCTCAGAACCTAACTTTCTTCATGGAAATACTGTAAGCCTAATTAGTCATTCTACCTCATTTATTTAAGTGATAAACTGGAGACAAGAAGAGTTTAACAACGCAGGCATGGCTTTCAGCAATATGATAAAAGACCCGAGTTGTTGTTTTGTTTTGACTATTCCAGTATTTTAACTGCTGAATATATGATAAAACTCCAGGTGCGCCGTGCCTCGTTGTTATTCTCTGACACCGAGGAGAATAAATTTTACACAAAGTATAAAAAAAAAATGACAATATGTCTTAAAATTGACTCATTGGTTGCCTCTTTTAGGGGAGAAGTTTTGCATAGAACTTTATACTGATAAGTGCCATCTCCTGTAAAGACCTAAATTCAACTACCAATGGGTACTTGGCACCATCTTTTTTTTTAAAGTTTTTCTGTTCTGTTTTTGTCCCTTATTATCCTACCTTGCATTATGTTTTCCTGTTAAGGTGCCTTCGTATTTCTGGGAAAAGTTCATGTAAAATTTCATATAAATGTGGCGTGTTCTGGGTGGATTACTTATAGTGGTAGGCAATATATAGTGGTTAACACTTAGTATTTGAGTCATGTAGTCTATTAATTATGATCTTAGGTGAGTTACTCAGCTTCCCTAATCCTCAATGTCTTCATTTAAAACACCTATGAAATAGGTATTCTTTAAAAACCCTGCTTCCATAGAGTAGTGAGGAGAATTAAATAAAAATAATACAAAGAGATTTTAGTCTAGAGCTTGACATAAAAACATGCAGTAAATACCAGCTGCAACGGAATATTATTATTCACTATCATCATATTGATCATAGATGACCTGACCATGACTTTCAGCCACTGAACTGCTATTAGTAAATGTAAGAAAAGCAAGTGAAAATGGCAAAGGTGAACACTTATGGGTAGCAAGCGATGAGGAGAGATCCCTGCAAGAAACTATCCTAGGAGTAACCCAGCTGGGACATGAACAGAGAAGTGGAACCACTTAGAGACAGATACGGATATGCATAAATATAGTTATCAATAATCATATACACACATACATAATTTGTGTTCATAAATAAATGCACATGCATATTTCTATATGTGTGATACATGCATGTGCATGTGTACATATACACACATGTGCATACATATAGACATTCACATACACACATATGATTCGACCTTCCCTGGTTGTAGGAGCTGGTTAAGCAGTTGTCTGCAAGGCTTGCTGTCTCTGCATCTGATGCTGGAGCCTGAAGTCCAGCAGGCGGGCCTTCGAGAAGGGCAGATGGGGGTAAAGTGGGGAGAGCAAGGACAAGGTGGAACCACCAGCAGGAGCTGGAGCCCCGCAGAGGAGGGAACCCGTGCTGGTTCTTGTCGCCTCCGCCCTTGGTATCTGCTTTAGTCATTGGGCCAAACACACACCCCTGGCCCGGGAGGCAGAGCAGCGAAGGAGGGCAGGGGAAGGCAGAGCAGGCGTGGCCGGGGCGCCTCGCACCAGGAGATGAGCCTGCAGATCAATTGAGCTGCCAGTGGTTTGCTACTTTCCTTCCACCCTCCAAGGAGTAGATGCCATTACCATGTGGGGATCCAGTTTAAGGATGACAACGCTGAGGTGCAGAGAGGTTAGTCATTTGCCCCAAATCCCACAGCTGGATAGGACAGAGCTGGGGTTCAGAGCAGGCCGGGTTGACTCTATTGTCTAATCTCTTAAACCCTGCAAAGCTACAGCCTCCCGAAAGGGCAGGGAAGGAGAAAAGGGTGTTGGGAGGCAGACTTGGTCTCTGGCGCCAGATCTCCTGGGTTTGTACTCTGGCCTCTCCTCTGACTGACCGCATATCCTGGGACAAAGTACTTCATCTTGGTTTGCCTCAATTTCCTCATCTGTCAAACGGGCATGATTCTAATTCCCATCGTCAAAGGTCGCTATGCAGGGTCAGGGTCAGGCTGCGGAGACACACACATTCTTTGTCACAGTGCCCAGGGCACTGAACGCCTGTTGGCAGTCATCGCCCCAGTTTGCGCCAGTCAGCAGGTTCCTGCCGTCCCTGTCTGCGGTGGCGGGTCCCTTGTCAGCTTGTCGGGCGCCCCTGGGTGCCGCTCCGTTCCCTGCCTCCCTGATGGATGCGGCTGCCCTAAGGCGGGCTGGCGGGGGAGCGGAGTCGGTTTCCTGCAGCTTTTCGGCATCGCCTCCTTGGATCCCGAGCCTCGCGCCTGCTTGAGGGGACAGAGGTGATGTCGCTGTGATCACACAAGCCCCGGCCACCACGGGCCTCAGTGACCCAGCAGTGCTCCCTGAAGCAGGTCCTGGTCAAGTTGGGGCTCTACAACTCCATTGCTAATTGGGACTCCGGGGCTGCGCTTCTAACTCTGACAGAACCTCCCAAACGCTCTATTTTAGGAGGGTCCGCGCAATGCGCCGCGGCTGACATAGGTGATGAGCTGTCACCGAGTTCTCGCCCAGACGGGAAGAAGATAATTGCTATTAAAATCCCAAGTCTGGGAACCTTTTTAATGCCTGCAGCACAGGGCGTGCTCAGCCTTTGAGCAGGGATGGCCCCTGACGGCGGGGGTGGTGGAAGGAGAAGGGGATGGGCGTCAGCCTGCTCTGGTTTGATTTCTGACCTTGCCGTTCACTTCCTGGGCAACTTGACAAGTTACTCCCTCTCTCTGCGTCTCCATCTCCTCACCGGTTAAGCGGAGATGCTAGCATGAATTGGTGAGCGATTACGTGAGTGGGATACTAGTACAGTAGATGCTGAATGGACAGTGGCCGCCGCTGGAATGTGCTGGGCTGGTCACGGGCATCCCTCTGCCTCGTTACTTTTCAGTTACCTTCTTGTCCTCGTTAGCACCCTTCTTATTGTCTCTTCGTTTTTCTTTACACTGCCACCTTTTGTTGTTGTTGTTACTCCTCACTCGAGGATATTTTTATATTGATTTTTAGAGAGAGTGGAAGGGAGAGGGAGAGACAGAGCGAAACATTGATGTGAGAGAGACACATCGATTAGTTGCCTCCCACCCATGCCCCAACCAGGGCTGGGGATTGAGCCTGCAACCAAGGTACGTGCCCTTGACTGGAATCAAACTTGGGACCCTGCAGTCCATAGACGGATGCTCTATCCACTGAGCCAAACCAGTTATCACATCCTCTGCCTTTTCTGTCTCTCTGTCTCTCCGGGTCTTTTGTTTTTTCTTTTTGTGGCTCTTTCCTTGGAAGGTTCTAGGTCTCCCAGTCCTCCCAGGAGTCTTGCTTTTGCCACACCAGGACACCGAGAGCAGGGTCAGCAAACTCCTTTTGTGAAGGGGCAGGTACATGTATGGGGCCTTATGGGTCATAGGGTCTCTGCTGCCACTATTCAACTCTGTCTCTGTACTACAAAGGCAGCCACAGACAGTAATCAATGAATGCACATGCCCGTGTTCCAATAAAACTTTATTCCCCCAGGCAGGCTGCGGGCCAGATTTGACCTGCGAGCCATCATTTTCCAATGATTTAGACAGACTCTTATCATTGAACATCTAAAGTTCACACCCCTGATGCACATCCTGGGTCCCCGGTTCCCAGCATGCACTGAGGGAGCCTCCCTTTGGTGCTCAGTGGCTCTTGTCCCACATTTTTCCACCGCACACTCTTTAAACAGTGGGTCAAGAATGACTGGCAAAGGTTGCTTTATGAATCATAATGGAATAACATTCAAGTGTAGAAACCCTAGAGAAATTCTATTTAGACAGTTGGACCTTAAGTGACTCCATCCATTCAAAACTGATGGGTGGTGTTTGAGCAGTCGGCACTCAGTAAAGCTTGCCAGTCATGGTGGAAATCTATAAGCTTGGTGTTAGTACTGTGCACTTTGCATAGTTATTGACTGACTGTCTCAGCCCTCTTCTGAAAGAGCTTGCGCCCTGTGCTGTGGTTAAAACAAGTTGATTTTCATCATTAAAAGGAAAAGCCTTTGTACTTCATAGACCCAAGTTCAAGATCTAGCTTTGCCACATGTTAGATGTGTCTTAGGCATTTTAACCTCTTTCAGCCTCAGTTTCCTTACCCATAAAATAAGGATAATAAGAATATCGATATCATAGGCTTACTCCAAGGGTTAAATGAGATGATGCTTTCAATGCCAATTGTAGAGCAAGGCAGCCTGTACTTGTTGTTAGGGGTTTTGTTTTTTAAATATGATTTTCAGAGAGAGGAAGGAAGAGGGAGAGAAGGATGGAAACATCAATGATGAGAGAAAATCATTGATTGGCTGCCTCCTGCACACCCCCCACTGGGGATTGAGATGGCAACCTGGGCATGTGCCCTGACCAGGAATCAAACCATGACCTCCTGGTTGATAGGTCGATGCTCAACCACTGAGCACATGGGCTAGATTTTTATAAGAAAATGTCTTTGTCAATCTCGGAGTTTCTAAGAACCCTTTCAACTGTGACAGGAATAGAATCATGCAACGTGAAGCTTGCTGGTCACCCCCTCAGGAAAGCTGGAGGCCAGCTTCTACTCTTAGGATTCCAGAGCTGGGAGTTCTGACTGTTGACTGGTGTTGCAGCCCATCTCTGGGTGGCCCACAGTTCTGTAGTGGTCTGCATTCCTGGTTCTCTCCCCTGGCCACAGTCTTTGCTTCTCTCCTTCACTCACACACCCCACTCCCTGCTTGTCAAGAAGTTATTTTCCAGTGTCAAACTGCATTTCACCTGCCAGCATTTCTGCTTACCGCCTCTTTTTATTCCCCTCAGTGGGGATGGAGGGAAAATAGGTCATGTTCTTTAAAAAAAAAAAAGCAAGTTAAAAGTCCCCTAGATAGTTCTGATATCTAACGTTCTCTTTTTCCATCCCTTTAGTTGAGAACCCTACTGTCTTCCCTTCATATTCCAGTCATTCCTTTCTCTTCTTAAAATATGGCATCAAAACTGAACATAATAATAAGTCCTGGCCTCTCTGAACTCTCAGGGCAGTTTCCCACTGCATTCCTGTGCAGAAAACTGACATCTCTTTCTGCCCAAGTTGCACCCACAGATAGTCTGTCAAACAATGTCATCTTGCCAAGGGCAAGGCAGCTCCCAGGGAGGGGAACAATATAATTATTACAAGACCAAGTCCACACTCTAGTCCAGAAAGTGAATTCTCACTATAAAGTGAATTCTACCAATATGTCAGGCTAACCATTCGCCTTCTAAAAGCTAATAATCCTTCCTCACCTACAAGCACATACGTGTTTTATATTCATAGGACCTACATCCTGGTGTCATGCTAGCTTTTGCTGATTCATAGTCAGTTCCTGCTCCTGCAAGACACTAAATTATTTTTAGTTCCCCACTTCCTGAAAACAGGTATATAGAACATGCAATATTTATGTGAAGTAGTAATTCAGAAACTTGCTAATAACTTAGTTTTGAAGAAACAAATCTTTCTATATATATAAAAGGCTAATATGCAAAGTGTCCCCTCGGGAGTTCAACCGGGAGAACGGGAGTTTGATTGCTCGCTATAATGTGCACTGACCACCAGGAGATGATGTGGAACATGGTGGGTGACCAGTGGTGGCGGGGTGTTGAGGGAGCAAGGAAAGGAGGAGATGGGAAGGCGGGGAACCTGATTGGCCCTGACTGCCGGCCAGGCCTGGGGACCCTACCCATGCATAAATTTCGTGCACCAGGCCTCTAGTCTAAAATAATAAAAGCATAATATGCTACTTAGACCAGACATCTTTCCAGACAACCTTCTGGATGAAGCTGGGGTTGTGAGGGAAGCCTGAGTCCCGGATGCCAGAGAGAATCCGGTGCCAGCAGCTGGGGGAAGGAAGGTCTACTCTTGCATGAATTTTGCACAAATTTCGTGCAACAGGTCTCTAGTACGTATATAAAATGACTTCCATTTGCTCAGTGCTGTGTGAGGCACAGGAGATGAAGATGGTGGTACCTACTTCCAAGGTTAACTTTCTAGTATTTAACCATGAGCTACACCACCACCTATGACCTACATGACACAGCTCCAAGGACAAAACAGCAGGGTTACCTGATCAGTTAATTTCTTGAAGTCAATGTTTGGGCAGCCTTTCTACGAACCTGCTTTAAATGTCTTGTCCTACCCTGAGCACCAGTAGAGTTCCCACGTTATTGTCGGATGTAGACTTACTGACATGGCTGAAGCAGTTCCCATTTTCTCTTCTGTGGGAGGAGGTGGGGGTAGAGTCTGAACAGAGGGCGGAAGATTGATGGGTGCAGTGAGTAGCAACTTCGCTTAGTAATGACAGTGTACTTGAAGTAGCACCATTTAGCATTTCCAGAGATGTGGCTGCTTTGCTCCCCATTTATATAACTTGTCACGTCCAAGAAATGAGAAGAGGGATGGTTTGAAATAGACAGTTGGAGCACATGTCAAAAGGAATCTCTTCTCTTGGGATCACATTGAGAATGACCAATTTTGGTTTAAAGAATTTTTAATAACACCCTACGTCCCTTACTGCTAAACAGAAAAACAGCCTAGGAAACACCAGGAAACATGGAATGAGCTCTCGTCTGTGTGTTTTCTGGTGTATGAAGAATGTTTCTATTGATTGAATGCTTCCCTGGTAGCTTCCTAGAGAGCTCTCACGTGGCTATATTGTCTAGTGGTTAAGAGCTTAACCTCTATCTCCCCTGAGCAACGTGAACGTATTAGCTCTGAAACGTGGGGCGAGTTAATAATTTTTTGGTGTCCCATCATCCTCATCTATCATAGGAATAATAATAGTACCTACCCCATAGGGTTGTTGGGAAGATTTAATGATTATTTTTCTTTTGTGTTGAACACAGGGTGTCTTATAACACAATGTAGAGAGATATGTTCTATTTTTTTTAAAATATATTTTATCGATTTTTTACAGAGAGGAAGGGGGAGAGTTAGAAACATCGATGAGAGAGAAACATCGATCAGCTGCCTCCTGCACATCTCCCACTGGGGATATGCCCGCAACCAAGGTACGTGCCCTTGACCGGAATTGAACCCGGGACCCTTCAGTTCGCAGGCCGACGCTCTATCCACTGAGCCAAACCGGTTTCGGTGAGATATGTTCTATTTTTAAAGATGCCACAAACCGGCCTGAATAATCCTGTTCACTTATTTTTGTTGTTCTCATGACAACCTGAGAAGAATCTAGCTGTGCCATGGACAAATTGGCTGAGTTGGAGAAAATGTAACAAAATCCTTAAACACATCATTTCCCTGGGGTCAGGAGGACCCCCGTTGCTCTCAGACATTCTCTTCCTGCCCACGGTGTTCTCCCCGAGTGCACATGGGCGGGGGCACTGTCTCCTGCAGGCTTCGCTTCAGTGAGTTTTCTCATCTATAAGAGCACGCGGCTCTTTGATAGAAAGCTATTTGCAAAGGAACAGGATGTTTTTCCTGCAGCTGTGATGTGAGTGGTATCAAAGTGATGGACTCCCTAGGAAAATAGCTTCATGTTATCTGCAGGGCCCCTGCTTCCCTGACAGCTTGAGCCTTGGACATGTGTGTAATTGGGACTCAGTAAGACAACCTTGACACCCTCTGCAGAGAGATATGCCGTTAGATACAGGCTCACAGAGAGCTTGACAAAGAGCAGCATTTCCCTGGGGCAGAGTGACCACTGAGGACACCCTTCCTGTGGATGGCTAATGAAGAGCCAGTGGCCCAGAACTCCAGCCTCACTCACAGATGAGACGGCTTTAATCACTCCTATCCTATCCCTCCTGTCATCACCAGGACAGGCCTAGCCATCCAATCACAATGTAGAGAGATAAGAGACATATACTGATTTCAGAGAGGAGGGAAGAGGAACAGAGGAAAAGCCAGTCAGAAAAAGCTCAGAATCATATGATTTTACTCATAAAACTGAAACTCATGAACACAAACCACAGTGTGGTAGTTGCCAGAGGGAAGGGGGTGGGAGATGAAAGGGGTCCTAATATATGATGACGGGAGAAGATTTGACTTTGAGGGGTGGACACACAGTGCAATATACAGATCTTGTAACATAGAAACCCACACCAAATTTAGAAATAAAGAATTAGAGAGAAGGTATTTTTTATAAATGTTACTCTCCTGAACTGACGTGCATACTGTTAAATTTGAAAACCATTGGATAGTGAATCTCACAGCTCTTGGGTTTTGCTTACAAATGAAATTAGAGCATCACTCCACATTTGCATCTGTTCTGCAGACCAATTTGGTTGAAAATAGCTTTTAGGTGTTTTTTTTGGGGGGGGGGGGGCGGGAGCGGGCGGGGAACGGGGTTGAGTCAGACCTTTTGAACTCTGCCTCAGAGACATGCATGGGAGTTACTACTCTCCAAGGGCAAAGTCATTGTCAGTCAGGGTCTTTGACTACAAGTTGTAGTGACCAACTGGCTCTCACTTAAGCAGAAACAGGCTCTATGAAGGCCCTGGGAATCTCACAGGCCAACGGAGCCATCAACACCCCAGAGGTCAGAATAGCCTGGGGCAGCCCACAGCAGGAGCGCCCTTCAGGGTTGCTCCCTTCCCATCACTTTTAATTGTTTTTGGTCACTCTGCCGAAGATTCAAATTCCTGGGAAAGAAAAAGCAATTGCCCATCTCTTGGTTAGGGAAGAACAGGGCACATGCCCAATAGTCTTGCCAGATCACCTCCAATGTGGGAGAGAAGTTTCTTAAAAATGAAAATGGGGGTGCTGACATCAGAGGAAGGGAGGATTAGTGCCAAGGGACAAAACTACAGTACTTATAAAAATATATTTTAAAAAAATAAAGTATAGCATAGGGAATATAGTCAATAATAATGTAATAACTGTGGTGCCAAAAGGGTACTGACTAGATTTATCAGGATGATCCCATTGTAAACTAAATAATGTCTAATCACTCGGGTGTACACCTGAAATTAATATAATATTGTATGGCAACCGTCATTGAAAATTTAAAATGATTTAAACTAAAAAATACATAAGAAATTTTAAGTCAATATAATTAAAAAACAAAAAAACAAAAAAAAACTACAGCACTTGCTACCCTGCAGGGTGGGATCCTGCATGTGACTCATTTACAAGCTGGAATACAACTGCAAAAACCCATGACACCTTCCCCCATTTCCTCCCTGTGTCACTGAACCTCCCAGCGATGATGATGTGTTAGTCCATTCACTGACCCTCCCTTTTAGAGGAACCCTCTTGCTGCCTCCCAACCCCATCTCCCAGTGTTCACAGCACAGCCTGCTCCCCAGATGACACGAGGCCCATCGGCTCTGAGAAGAGGGAACGTTAGTCTGACTTTGGCCTTCACACCTGGACCTGTGCTGCATCAGAGGGAGCCCCTGGGAGCAACGTATGAAAAGCTGGAGGATAGTTTGTTATTTTCCCATAAGGCTCTAAGAGGGAGGGGCCTGCTCCTGTGAGCTGGGACAGTGGCCCTCGTCCAGCGCTGGTGCTTAACGCTCACCTCTGTCCAGGGCCTGACAGAGGAGCGAGGCTTGGAGGGCAGTTGGGCTCAGGCCTCACGCTGAGGAAAATCCTCAAAGTGATATGTTTGAGGTTATCTCAAAAGGAGATTTTTCAAAAAGCTCCAGAGATACAGTGCAAATATTAAAAGAAAAAGGTATATCAGGCAGGATTCTTAGTTACAACCAAGTGAAATCCATTCTGGGCAGTTTTTTTTAATCTTCTTATGTCAGGGTTACAAGTATATGAGTATTCTCAAAATGTGAAAGTGATCCTGACCTCTCTGAAGTTCATTCAATATCAAACTGTGTGATCCTTGGGCAGGCTCAGCTGTGTGCTTATTAGCGCTGATAATCTTAGTGTTTCCAAGTATTGCTAGATACTGATGAACAAGTGTTTCCTGTAATTTGATAAGATGCAAATAAGAACGATAATGATAACAATTTTACCTTATTTACTAGAGGCCCGGTGCACAAAATTTATGCACTCGGAGGGGAGTCCCTCAGCTCGGCCTGCGCCCTCTCACAGTCTAGGAGCCCTCAGGGGATGTCTGACTGATGGCTTAGGCCTGCTCCCCTATGCTACCCGCTCATCCTTAGCGCTGCCGTGGAAGCGGGAGAGGCTCCCACCACCGCCACTGTGCTCGTCAGCCATGAGCCTGGCTTCTGGGACTGTACTGACCACCAGGGGGCAGCTCCTGCATTGAGCATCTGCCCCCGGTGGTCACTGTGCTTCATAGCACCTGTCGTTCTGCCGTTTGGTCAATTTGCATATTAGCCTTTTATTATATAGGATTACTAATGAACTTGTGCAGCTCGCCAGAAATGTTAAGTACACAGCAGAACGTTGGGATTGGATACTTGCATCCCATTTAATTCAGGGCTCTATTTCCAAAATGCAGTTATGAGCCTGAGGACAGTAGAGGCAAGAAATAAAACTGACAGGAGGAAAATAGTGTGATTCTTCTTTTGTTCATTTCATAAATATTTATTAAGCACCTATTGTGTGCTGGGGATAAAATAACTTGGCCTCTTTTACATTTATCCCAAAATGTAAAACAAGCATTCAGTGTGTGGTTCATTCATTATTAATTTTTTTAAAGACTATAATATATTGAAGTTAAATTGGTTTCTTTGTAATTTCTCTCCATTTGCTTTAGTTTTACTATATATACAGCATAGGGAGCAAATACAATCCTTCTCAAAAATTAAGGTTCAAATTTTTGGAGGTAATCATTTTTTTTCCAGCTTAGATTTATCTTTTGGAGGCCAGTACCTAAGCTATTGCAAGGATTCTGCCAGGGGAGATACACTCCCCTTTGTTACACTGCAACGTGTAACCCAGTGTACAGCAACTAGAAGAGGGACTTAGCAAGAGATCGTTGCAGAAGATTCACCTCATGATGACCCACAGAGCAAAGGTGCTCACTTTTGCTCTGGATCTTCAGGGTCAGCTTCTTCAATCAAAGGATTTTTCCTTTTCTTTTTCCTCTTCCAACTTTACCAAGATATAATTGACACAAGACCAGGATTCTTGAGCAGAGTCATAGGAAAGGAAGGGGGGCAGACCTGACAATGAGTATTGCAGCTCTGGCCAGGAGGAAAAAGCTGGGGAGCGATGACACCCTGTCAGACACCTATGAATGTGAAATTAGACACCCTTTCTTTTTTTCCTGCTGGCAATAATGCCTGGAATTTACATGTTATGTTAATTTGACCTCATTTACGTAATGCCTTATTATAAAGAATCGCTTAGATGTTGCCTAATTATCTTCTTTCTCTTGCTTACTGGGAGGCTGTGAGTGCCAAAGTAATGAGTGACCTTTATTTGGCTGAGGCAGAGAAATCTGATATGACATTTTATTGTCACAGACCTTTGCCGTTGTGTTTTTTTGCATGTTTATTTTTTTTTCTAGCCCACAAAAACAATTTAGATTGTACAGTTCCTTTTGTATTTGTCCATGTGTATATGTATTTTCCTTGTAGATATAGTGTGCCTACTTTCCATCACTTTTTCATTTGATGTTACACAATTGTTGCTTTCTTCGCTTCTCTCGCATATTCTTAATTCTAGCTGTTCATAGATGCCCAGTATTCCACTGAATAATCATTGATAATTGTCATGCTTCGGCTTTTCAGTACTTTACGCAGTATCATGAGGACAATTTCTGTGTGTAGAGCTTATTTCTCCTGTTAGGTTGTTTTCTTACGAGTGCCCGTAACTCAGCTTCCCATTAGGAAAAACAGGGTTTTATGATTTAGGGTTTTCACCTCTCATTCTTGCACATCAATAACTACTTTAGCATGAATTTTTATGCATCCTACTTTCTCTGTATGGCAGCCTTACGACTGTATCCGTCCAGACACGTTTATGTAATGTTCTACCACTCAAGCCCCAAGGTTCCTGCCATGACTGTCACTGTGACATGTAGGAAAGCAGCAGCCCAGACTATGGAAATGCTGTCACAGGGAGAGTGTATAACAGTCAGAAAAAGGCACTTGCACCTGAAGGTCTGAAGTTCCTCTATATTATGTCCTAGATTTTCTTTGAGTTTGCATCTCAGCATATACCAACCATATGACTCACTGATTCCAGTCTGGAGTATTTAGAGAAGTGCTCGCACGAAACATAGACGGGAATGTTTATAAGAGCTTTATTCATAACCACTAAAAACTGGACACATCCACATGTCCTTCAGTAGGTGAATGGGTCCTCTGTGGTGTGTGACATAATGGAATATTACGCAGCAATGGAAAAGGAATGGCCTATTAACACACAACAACAACTTGGGTAAATCTGAAAATAGTTATGCTTAATGAAAAAAGTCAGTCTCAAAAAGTTTCCTACTCTAGGATTCCTGTTTTTGCAACATTCTTGAAAAGAGAAAGCTATGGAGATACAGAACAGATTTAAAAATTAATGTTAATTTTAAAAATATAACAAATAGCCCCGTTTTATCAAACTGTGTGGTCATGTGTATTTTGACAAGTTACTTAACCTCTTTAAATCTCAGTGTGTTTACTTGTAAAGTGTAGAAAACACTCTTTATCTTGAAGTGGTGTTATAAAGATGAAATAAGATGTTACAAAGCAGGCACCTGACATACAGGTGCCTCCTTTTTTTCTTCCCCCTGGTGATATTTCTCACCGGGAGCAGATTCATTTTGTTATTATCATCTCTGTGTGTTTTTTAAAATATGCTTTTATTGATTTTTAGAGCGAGAGGAAGGGGGAGGGATAGAGAGATAGAAACATCTATCGATTGGCTGCCTCCTGCACACCCCCTACTGGATATCTAGCCCACAGCCCAGGCATGTGCCCTGACCAGGAATCAAACTGTGACCTCCTGGCTCATAAGTGGACACTCAACCACGTGGCCACACTGGTCAGGCCGTATTTTGTTATTTTTATCATCCTCAAATTTCCAGTTTTGCCTCAGACAAGGGAAAGAAATTCAAGATATAATTTTGCCTTGATAAATATCAAATTCAATTTGATAACTACCAATTATCGAGTACCTTTGTGAAGGAGGGAGCAGTAATGGTATTTGGGAAAAGGTATTGCAGCAGTCTTACAGGCTTCTGGATATTGGGTCACTGTGTTCATCAGACTCATCAGTGTTGGAAATGTTTTATAATTAATACTTTGTTCTTTAAACACATAAATACTAATTTTAAAATTTAAATGTGAGAGCCAGCGCCTTTCCTCCACCTACTCTGTCCTCATCAATCACCATAAAGAATGAGTTATTGGGTTTTTCACTCCGAAAATGTAATTACTTTGCAATGAAATGTTAATGCTATGTTCTATTCTTGAAGTCACTTGTTCCAGTGACAAAGCTATGTCCTAATAGAGTTGCTAAATTTTCTTGTAAGTCATCCTTTTAATATTTTATATTCTCCAGATGAGCTGGTGATGAGCTGGGGCTTCTTTGTTTTTACAAACAGGACTATCTCGGCAAAAACTCACCATCAGGCTGTGAACTTCAACATCTTCGAGGGCATGGTGTGCCACGGGGTGCCCCTCGTGACCATTTCCAGGGGCAAAGTAGTATATGAAGCGGGAGTTTTCCATGTCACAGCAGGAGACGGGAAGTATATTCCTCGCAAACCATTTGCTGAGTACGTTTACCAAAGGATCAAGCAGCGGGACCAGGTGAGTGTGCCTAAGTGCCTGTTACCCGAGGCCGGGCTGTCACCCGCTCCTGGATGTTGTTGGTGTCGTTGTCACATACACTCAATTGAATACATTCCTGGGACATCAGAACTGACAGGAAAGGTTCCAAACAAATACCAATTTTCCAAGAAAGAATCATTATGGGATGGATGCATTTTCCCTTATGGGTTGATGTCTATTCAGGGTTTCCTGATGGACCACGTCAGGTTTTCCCAGGCAAGTTCAGGACCTCTGGGGGCCTTTGGCAATTGGGTTAGACAGGGTATTCCTAGAAGCAGACTCCCCATGAATAAAGGTCTGACTTTTTTTTTTCATTAGGGAAGACACTTGTGAGAGAACCCGGGAGGGAGTCAGGAAAGTCTGGGAGAGCCTCAGACTACAATTCAAGTTTGAATCCAGTGAGAGAATGAAGGAGAGTAAAAGCGGTACAAGCATCCCAGATGCCACACAGACTAAGAAAGACTGAGCAAGGCCTTTAGGCAGCGATTGAACCAAGTCTCCTGTCAATCAGCTGCATGGCATGATGTCATTGGCTGGGAAAAGCTGTGGGAGGCATGGCCTTCCTTCAAACAAGGGAATGGAGTTCAGAGTTTAGCAATGGCCCCTTGAAAAATTATGCTCCCTGTGGTTGAATGTCTGACCACCAGAGCAATGGTGGAGTTTTGGGGTCAGGTAGATCTATACTTTTTAAGGCTTGCTAGTGCATTATTGGTTTTTGCAATAACAAAAGTAATAGTTAATCATTACTACTATATCTTGTTCTGAGCACTTGCTATCTGCCAGGCACTGTGCTAGGTAGTTTATATTCATTATTTTACTTACTCTGTACAACAAACCATAAGTTGATTTTAATATCCCCACTTATATAGAGATCTGAGTCTCAGCAAGGTTAAATATTATTCCCTGGGCAAAGCATTAAATAAACATATGAGCTGGGATTTGTGAGAGGACCTTTCTCATTCCCACTGTCTCATGGATCTCTGTAAAGCCAGAGAAGAAAATTATTGTGAAACTCCAAACATGGGGGAAATTGATTGTTTTTTAAAATGTTGGTGTGGAAATAGTATCAAAAAAAATGGGTGAAATGAGGCTTGGGCATTGTCTGAAGACATTTTTCTCTTCATTAGGCAAAGATAATTTTATATGCAGAAGAAAACTATCACATTAAGATTAAGAAAAAATAGTTGTTAGAAATTCTTGATTTTAAATTCACATGAGGATTTTACAGCTCTTGCTTTGGTTTTCATGTAAAATATTCAGGTTTCCTTGTGAATGAGGATACACGTGTTTGAAGGCAAGCAGAACAGCTCGTATCATTTTTCCTGTTCACCTGTTTTCTTCTGAAGAATATTAATCACTTACCATTCCGGTCTACCAAAGCACAGACTCTAGGCAGTGGTTCTCAACTTTCTGGTCCTTTAAATACAGTTCCTCCTATTGTGACCCAACCGTAAAATTATTTTCGTTGCTACTTCATAACTGTAATGTTGCTACTGTTATGAATTGTAATGTAAATATCTGATATGCAGGATGGGCTTAGGCCACCCCTGTGATAGGGTTGTTCAACCGCCAAAGGAGTCGCGACCCACAGGTTGAGAACCGCTGCTCTAATGTTTCCCAGGTCCAGAACTTGGCTGGTCTCCTGGCTAGAGTGTTAGTTCCTTGAGGGCAGCATCTTACTAGGTGTACCGGTTAATAATGTGGATTTTTTTCAGTAGATGGCACTACACATATGTTGATTTATATGCCATTTGATATGTATGCTATTTTGTTGTATTGACAACAAGCTTCAAAACTTCATATGTCAAATTTTCTGAAGGTGTTAACATCATAGATATTTTCATGCTTAAAAATTTTGAATTTCGTGCCAAAAAAAAAGAGCATTTGCCCGAAGTTTTAATTCATTATTTTATTTGGAAGAAAAGTGCTGCTGAAAGTTATCGTCTGCTTCAGGAAGCTTATGGTGAACATGCTCCATCTCAAGATACTTGTGAACACTGGTTTAAATGCTTTAAAAGTGATGATTTCGATGTGAAAGACAAA
>NW_006288434.1:1666401-1667106 GCF_000327345.1 Myotis davidii
CGAGTGAGTAGGCTGGGAGGGCGGGGGGGCAGGGGGGGACCTATTAGCCTGCTAGTTTCCTACTGCTAGTGAATGGCAAGGCTAGAATTCATACTTAGGTCTGTCTTGATCCAAAGCTCACATTGTTGATCCCTACAACATATTAGTTTGAGTAGTCATCAACTGAAAAAGAGACAAAAGGAAAACTGAAAAGTCATCAGTAAAATGTTGCTTCAGCAGTAAACCAAAAAAGTTGGACGACCAACAATTATAAGCATTATTGGATGAAGATGCTTCTCAAACTAAAAAACAACCTGCAGAAAGATTAAACGTTTCTCAGCAAACAATTTCCAATCATTTACAAGCAATGGGAAAGATGTAAAAGGAAGCAAAATGGGAAGTGCTTTGTATCTGAGAAATCTCATGCGTCTGGGAGAGGGGTTTTATTCCCTCCATTTCATAGATGAGTGAGTAGGCTGGGAGGGCGGCGGGGGGGTGGGGGGACCTATTAGCCTGCCAGTTTCCTACAGCTAGTGAATGGCAAGGCTAGAATTCATACTTAGGTCTGTCTTGATCCAAAGCTCACAAGGTTGATCCCTACAACATAGTAGTTTGAGTGGTCATCAACTGAAAAAGAGACAAAAGGAAAACTGGAAAGTCATCAGTAAAATGTTGCTTCAGCAGTACGAAAGGAAGTCCTTTTTGCATGGAATTGTGACTGGCAAT
>NW_006288434.1:1667206-1667803 GCF_000327345.1 Myotis davidii
AAGAGATCTTGCCTGGGAAGTATTATCCCACCCCCTGTATTCACCAGCCTTGCTCCTTCAGATTACCACTTGTTCTGATCGATGGCACACACACTTTTTGAGCAGCACTTCAAAACATATGAAGAAGTGGAAATTCAGTCGCTGAATGGTTTGCCTCAAAACAAGAAAAGTTCTATTGGGATGGTATCCACAAATTACCTGAAATATGGGGGATATGTGTAGCTAGCGATGGGCATTACTTTAGATAAAGCACTTTTGATGTTTCTCTTGAAATTATCGTGTCTTCTTTGGATTACAAAATCTGTATTATTATTAACCGGTTAATAGTTAATCCGCATTTTTAACTGATTAATAATTAATCCTCACTACTAACTGATTAATAATTAATCCACATTATTAACTGGTTAATATTCAATCCATACTACTAACAGGTTAATAGTCAATCTGCATTAGTAACTGGTTAAAGTTAATTTACATTATTAACCTGATAATAGTTAATATGCATCATTAACCAATTAACTATTAATTCGCATTGTCAACCGGTTAACAGTTAATCCAGATTGTTAACCTGTTTGGATGATAAATTACACTTCCTCT
>NW_006288434.1:1667815-1725193 GCF_000327345.1 Myotis davidii
GCACTGAATCGGTAGTGAGCCAAAATGGCAGTCCCACAGAGCATCTAAGCCAGTGATGGCGAACCTTTTGAGCTCGGCGTGTCAGCATTTTGAAAAACCCTAACTTAACTCTGGTGCCGTGTCACATATAGAAATTTTTTGATATTTGCAACCATAGTAAAACAAAGACTTATATTTTTGATATTTATTTTATATATTTAAATGCCATTTAACAAAGAAAAATCAACCAAAAAAATAGTTCGTGTGTCACCTCTGACATGCATGTCATAGGTTCACCATCACTGATCTAAGTGGACAGGGGCTCAGACTGGTGAGCGAAGGGCAGGGGTCCTCCCACCGAGTACAAGTGCTCAGTGTGCTCAACACTGTGTGTCAAGATTCACAGCTATAGAGACAGTCTCTGTTTTTTTTCTTTGCTTTATCCTCTGTGCCTGGGGCTGGGTATGTGCATTAAATATCTATTGAATGAGTGAAGGAAGTGCTTTGTATCTGAGAAATCTCATGCGTCTGGGAGAGGGGTTTTATTCCCTCCATTTCATACATGAGTGAGTAGGCTGGGGGAGGGGGGAAGTCTATTAGCCTGCCAGTTTCCTACAGCTAGTGAATGGCAAGGCTAGAATTCAGTCTGTCTTGATCCAAAACTCACATTGTTGATCCCTACAACATATTAGTTTGAGTGGTCAAAATAAGACCTACAGGAATTTGTTATGGTTTACATACATATGGTTTACATACATATGATTTACATGTACAAACAAATGTATTTAGTTGTAAAGAGCCTATTATATCATAGGCATTATTCTAAGTGCTATTTATATTGAATTCTCTCCACGTTCAATCCTCACAACCACCCTATAGAGTAGGTGCTCTTCTTATCCCCAGTGTACCGCTAAGGGCACTGGAGTGCAGTGTTGAGTCATGTGCCCAGGCCATCTGGTTCCGAGCCCACGCCCTTGATCACGGTGATTTGCTATTTCTTGGCTTGTCAGTGATTTGTGTGCGTGTTTATCAACAGTATGGTTTAGTCCAGCCGTGGGCAAACTACGGCCCGCGGGCCGGATCCGGCCTGTTTGAAATGAATAAAACTAAAAAAAAAAAAGACCGTACCCTTTTATGTAATGATGTTTACTTTGAATTTATATTAGTTCACACAAACACTCCATCCATGCTTTTGTTCTGGCCCTCCAGTCCAGTTTAAGAACCCATTGTGGCCCTCGAGTCAAAAAGTTTGCCCACCCCTGGTTTAGTCGCTTCTCATGAGCTCCTGTGGTTACAAAGCCCAGACCTCAGCTCTCCTCACACACTGCATGAAGCCTAGCTGGCCCAGCCAGGGTTCTCTGCACAGTTGGTCGCTGGAGATGTGAGACTCTGTGGGAGGCCTGTTACCCACAGTGGCAATTGGGAAAATGAGGAGAAAAAACAACAACACTGAAATTGCTAGAATCTGAACGGAAATGTTGAGAGTCTTAGGAGAGGTAAACAAAGCACGTTGGGAACACTGATGTCAAGAATGATGGAAAGGACAAGCTGGTCCTAGAACTCAGAAGGGTGTGAGGATAAGGCAGAGACCCCGGGGAAAGTTGCAGTGGAAAGAATGATCATTTCAAAGTGCTCCCTGGGCCTTTGTCTGATGCAGATGAACTTCGGCAAAGAGTGGGTGACACAGGTACTGGAGGTTGCTGGGCATTTCTGTGAAAGGGCAAGGGTTGGGAGACACATGATAAGTTCATGAGATTTCTTTCTGGTCTAACAATTTATGAAGGGAGCTGCACTTAGCTTTGAATTCAAGAAGTCAATTAACAAGTCACAGAGAAAAATGAAATGTTCTTTTTCAGACTTGCACACCTACCCCCGTGGAGCGTGAACCCTATAAGGGAGACGTTGTCCTCCTGAAATAGACACAGAAGACTCCACTGCTGGGACCAGGAAACAGACCTACCCCTCACTGTGTGCTGTTGGTAAGGGACGGTGGACAAGGAAATTATTCCAACATGACAACATCTGAAATTAGCATCTCTCTCTCCATGGCCATTTGAAGAGTTCATGGTCAAGGTCAAAGGCTTCAAAGGGACATGAGACTCAAGGACAGTTTAGCCAAAGGAAGAATGATAAAAGACCTCTTGACGCAGAACACTGAGATGAGCCTCCAGATTGAAGGAGACCTTGGGCCAGCTAGAGATTTATTCTCTGAGATGTTAGGAAGTAGTCACCAGAGCCATGGTAAAGCCAATGTGAGCAAGAAGCGGTAGCTGGTGACACAGTAGACCTGTCATTGAGGAAAGTTGGCACCACTTAAAACAGGGAGGACAATTTCATGGTCAAAGTTTATAATTTGATTTAAGACTTTATCTGGAAAGATAAATCTTCGTATTGTGAAGGCAAATATATTCTAGAACTTAAAGTGAATGAAAAATGAATCATGTGGCTTTTGGGGGTATAATTTTTCAGGAAAATTATTTGATAGTATGTGATATATTTTATTTCACATGTAATTTTTGGAATAATATTATAGATATGGTCAATTTTTGAAAAAAAAATTTTAGTGCTTCATCAATTTTCCTCTTAGTATTTTGACATCCGGAACTTTCTTTTTTAAAGTATCTTGCACATTTTCTTTCTCTCTCTCTCTCTCTTTTTAGTAGTTTTCTGGTCTTGCAAAGCCAAATATCTATTTGACAGTGGCTTTGCTGTGACTTAAGCATCTCTCTAACGTATCTTCCACTGACTTCATGAAATCTACACATTTTCTCAGTTTTGCAATTTCACTAGACTAAATTGTTAAAGCTTGTGATACATTTTCAGATGTTTCAGAACAGCGCAGTCTTCAAAACTCTTACATAAAAGGTTGACATGATGGATAGATGTTTGTGTTCATTAGGGACACTTTGTCAGGGGAGTAGTGTTGTACACCCCCGGGTAGCCTGCCCATTTGCACATGATGATAACCCATGCTTCCCTCCACAAAACCCGCGACTTGAGCAACGCGGCTTTGTGCACTCTGGGCTGTGATCGCATGACTGAGGGTCCTGAGTCTTTCTCAAAGCTATGTAGCCAAACTTTCCAGCTCTTTTTGTCATTCCCTAACTATTGAAATTATCCTGGCAATCCAGGAAGACTGGGTCAAAAATTCGGAGGAAGATTTAACAGGAGGAAGAAATTGTATTGAATGCTGTGACCTGCTTTTGCAGCACTGGCAGGGGCAGGGTTAGTGTTTACCTTTATTATCGCATTTCTGGAGGGTTAGGCCTGCGCACCGCATCTGTCTGTGAGAGGGAATGTTTTGCTGAGTTCCTTTTATTCGGTTCAAAAGCAAAGTCAGAGAAAAGGAGGCTGCTGTTCCCATCACAGTTAGCCGCTGTCGCCATGGGGAGCCAGCCTCATCTCAACTCCCCGAGAGCCTTTGGAAAGAATAATCGCTCTCGGCCTCTTTGGTTTCCTTTCAGAAGCAATCACGGTGTTTCTCACCGTGACTTAGCTGCCAGGTAAGATGGAAGACATAAATGAATGTTATTGTGACGGAACGTCTGTGTGAAAATTCACCGATGATACTTCAAAACGTCATCTTGGCTTGTACCAGATTTCTTACTGTGAATTTCTAAAGATCACTTTTTTGTTTGTTTGTTTAAAGTTTTTTTCCAATGGAGGCATTTGTTTTAAAATAGCAAACTGCGATCTTACATTCTGTTGTCATTAATAAACATTTAGATCTTCATTGTATCTCCTGTGGTCTGCGGTATGTGTGTCCTTTTCTAACAAGTGG
Organism: Myotis davidii; assembly: GCF_000327345.1. NCBI lineage: Eukaryota > Metazoa > Chordata > Mammalia > Chiroptera > Vespertilionidae > Myotis > Myotis davidii. The sequence continues at coordinate 1,671,576 of NW_006288434.1, forward strand.
CATGGGGACTCTGGGAGGTTGGTTTTTGATTCAAAAGCATCATTTCCTGTGTGACATTTGCTTCAGCAACTCCTGGAAATTAGGTCCCTCAGCAAACACCATGTAATCAAACTGGATACTCAACCTTAGGATAACCCCGAGGTAAACGATCCAGTCACACCGACGAAGGCAGGATCTGAGAGAATTTGGTGGAATCAAAATGGCCTGGAAGATGCCCTGTCTCCCCTCTGCTGCCTGGTCTGCACTGGGACCACCCTTCTGTGTGTGCAGAGAAGCTGAGCTATATTTTTCCTCCTAGGACCTAGGTGAACTGGTCAAGAGGGATTACTTATTTATTTTTATTTTCAAAAAAATATATTTCTGTTGATTTCAAAGAGGAAGGGAAATGGAGAGACATCAGTGATGAGAGAGAATCAGTAATCAGCTGCCTCTTGCACACCCCACACTGGGGATTAAGCCTACATTCCAGGCATGCGTCCTGACCCGGAATTGACCTGTGACCTCCTGGTTCGTAGGTTGATGCTCAACCACTGAGCCACACTGGCCAAGCAAGAGGAATTTTTTAAAAATGTGGATCAGGGGAAAACTCGGGGCAATTATGCTCTCATTGCAGGCCCACCAGCATTGAGATCAGGGTGCACTGGCACATTGGACAAAGGGGACTAGGAATAGGGTAGTAGGAATCCAGCTGCTCGGCTGTAATTTGTATTGAACACATGGGAGAAAGGACAGTGAACTCCACCTAAGGGAGAGCCATGGCTCTTTTTTTCTCGGGGACGAAATACCTTAAAATGCTTGATTCCTTTTCTCTCTGCTTCGGTTGACAATAGAAACTCTGCAAGAAGATGACTGAATCCTCAAGAAAAAAATAATTAAATTGCTTTCTTATTTAGAAGTCACTTCTCACTCATCCTTTAGTACTCAGCTGAAATATCACCCCCTCTCCGAGGCTTCCCCCGCTCCAACAGGACGGGGTACATCCCACTTTTGTGTTCCTCCATAGCAGGGCCCACCCACCCCCCATCACAGCACCATCATCCCATTGCATAACTGACCTGCCTTACTGTCTGTCTCCTCCGGGGAACTGACAGCTCATGCAGGGCAAGGCTTGTCTGGTTCACAATTATTTCCCCAGCAGGTAGCCAAGGGTCTGGCAATTGATTGGCATTCAATAGATACTTCATTTTTAAATAGAGGAGGGGGTGGAGGAGTTCCTACTGAGCTCCTATATTGGTATAGATGATATTAGTAAGCATTCTCGACAAAATGGATACAAATGTTGTGGAGCATTTTGGTGTAAGGAAGCTCTAAATCAGTGGTTCTCAACCTTCTGGCCCTTTAAATACAGTTCCTCATGTTGTGACCCAACCATAACATTGTTTTCGTTGCTACTTCATAACTGTAATGTTGCTACTGTTATGAATCATAATGTAAATATCTGATGTGCAGGATGGTCTTAGGCGACCCCTATGAAAGGGTTGTTCGACCGCCAAAGGGGTTGCGACCCACAGGTTGAGAACCACTGCTCTAAATGAAGAATACAGATTCATTATCAATGTGATAGATCTATTTGGGAGGATGAAGTAGCTATAGGATTCTGCACTAACAGAGTCATCTGAAATGATTATGCGGATCCCTTTAGTGCTATTATTAGGCTTTGTCACAAATATTTTGCAGAAACGTAGCCTAAGTAATAATATATGGCAATAGGAGAGCATGATTTAAGCTATTAATATCTTTTTCAGGATCGCCTCTGATATACGGAGTAAAATCTCTGTGTCACAGCACAGCTGCACTTTCCAGGCCTGGACCAAGGATAGATGGACTGAGTGGCGTTCCCTCTCCACGGTTGCCTTCCATGGCCTCCCTCCTCTCATGTACTGGAGAAAAGAAAGTGGGGGAATCTAAACTTCTATTCATTAGCTGTGAGGCCTTGAGTAATTTTTTTAAAAAAATATTTTTTATGGATTTCAGAGAGGATGGGAGAGGGGGAAAGAGATAGAAACATCATTGATTCAGAGAGAATCATCCATCATGCCCTCTCCTGGGGATGGAGCCCACAATGCAGGCATGTGCCCTCCCGCCATCAGGGAAATGAACTTGAAGCAGTGTCAAGGCCATTCCTGGGCTTTCTCACACCCGCCAGCTCCTCTTGCCATCGGGCTCCCCGCATGATCTAGAGGGGGGTTGACTCCATCAACCCAGTGTCAGTTCCAGCTCTGCACCATTTGCTTGTGTGGCTCCTGCAAGTCACAGTCTGCTCTACGCCTCGTGTCTGTGAGGTGTGGCTGGCTCTGTAGGCAAGTGCACAAGGGCAGGGACTCTGGAATCAAATTGACTGGGTTCAAAACTTGCTTCTGTCACCACCTGTGCAATATAGGCAAAATTCTTAAAGTCTCCCAGCCTCTAGTGTCCCACCTGTAAAATGGGAGAATAAAAACACTTACTTAGAGTTTTGGGGAGAATGAAATGGAATAAGACGTAAGCATTTAACACTGTGCTGAGTGCAAAATTAGCCCTCAATCATCTACCGGTATTTCTTTGCACTTGACCTCTTTATTGCTCTACGCTGAGGCAGAATGAAGCCAGCTAACGCCTTCTGAGGAACTTTTCGTCTCCTCTGGGTCACACTTCATGGCCATTGTTGCTCAATAGTACAATTACAAAACCGCTCGCCCGACTGGCATGGCTCAGTGCTTGAGCGTTGACCTATGACTCAGAAGGTCATGGTTCAATTCCTGGTTAGGGCATGTGCCCAGGTTGCAGGCTTGATCTCTAGTGTGGGGCATGCAGGAGGCAGCCTATCAATGATTTTTGTTTATTATTGATATTTCTATCTCCCTCTCTGTCTCCCTTCCTCTCTGAAGTCAATATGTTACAGAAAACCGGAGAAGAACCAAGCGACGCTTAGAGAGATGGAGTTACATTTATTATTATTACACGCACGGGCCCAGAGGAAAATGTCTCTCAAATTCTGGGCCCCGTCACACAGTAAGTTTCTTGTATTTATACCTCTTTACCTTCTTTGTCTCCCAAATATGGTTTTTTTCCTGTTCCCTTTGCAAGTTCTTAAAGGGCCCTATGTGCTGGGGCTTTGAGTCCTCGACCAAAGGCTTGGCCTGGTGCCAGCGCTGATAACTTCGTCTGGGGAAGATTTAATGGCCTCTCTGATATGGGAGTAGTTTTATTTTCCTTATTATTGAAGCCAGCAAGCATTTACAGAAGCCAGCAATAGCAGGGTTAAAATTTCAAATAGCAGCTTTTATATAAGATGGATGCTTCAAATAAAATATATCTAAAAAAACAAAAACCAACAAACCACAAAAATCAACCTCAGTAGGAAGGCGCTCAGGCAGGTGTTTTATTCAAGCAGGGAAAACGAGGAACAGGAATAGGGAAGATATCAAGACCACACTCAACAGTGACAGGAAGGGCAGAGGCCTGTGGGCCTGTGGTCCAAAGCTCTGCTCTTCAACCTGAGCTATTAGTCAGGAGAGAATGCATCCAGCCCTCTAACTGCAGAAAGCTTCCGTGTCTTTGGTGATGTGTGCCGGGCCCTGAGCTAGATGTGGAGGGGGGTTGATATGGAGGAATCTGGCCATGGAGGGCCCGCTCAAAGGCCCTAGGACTAGACCGACGAGGAAACCAGGGGGTCCAGGGCAGTGTGGCGAGGACTGTGGCAGGGGCTGGGTGCTTTGGAGCAGAGAGGGAGGATGTCAGTCAAAGGCCCTCCTGAATCCCCTCCCTCTTCTGGGTCTTCTTCGCCCACCTCTCTTCCTCTGCCCTCCCTCCTGCAGTTTCCTCCAGCTCGACAACTCTTGCGTCATGTTGCAGTTTTACTCAGACCCACACCCAGGAAAAACACTCGCATTTGTCACAGTGGTTATTTTGCACACGCTGGGGTCGTCTTCTCCATAGCATCTCCTCATTGCCAAGACCCACATCTTTTCCTTTCTTTTTTATCCCTCGTCGCAACCTTGATGGACACATTGACCACTGTTCCCAAGTGTCCAACACAGTACCGGGCACGTAGTAGGAGGTGAGAAAAAGCTTGTTGGATAAACACATGTCAACAATGAAGCATAATGAAACAACTGGTGTCATTAACAGAGACCTCCTGAGAATAGAATCAACCCTTCCCTGTTGGAGAGTCGGGGTCCTTTTAGGTTTTGTTGTGCTTTGGGGATGAAAAGAAGGTATGGGGGGGGGGGCACATGGCCATAAATCAATGGTAAGTATTACAGTGCCCCTGTTTCCATGTCTATTCCAAGCCTCAATGCAATTCTTGACTTTCGCAGTCTGTTCTCTGAGCTTCTAAGGCATATAGTACATAGTTCTGATAACTATGGGCCATGAGTATTCTGGGAAAGTTTGGAGTTCTAATCTCCCATCGCACTGTCCCCATCAGAGCCCTTGACAGAGCCTCTGACAGGGTTGAGTTTGAGCAAATAAAGTCATCCGTCACACACCCCTGTTATTGCCCCTGCCAGGTGCCAGTCTCCCCACCTGGGCTCTGAATTCCTCCACCCAGATGCCCTGTCTTATTCATCTTTATAACTCCAGCGCCTCGCAGGAGGCCCGGCCCAGAGCAGGCACAGCTGTGGGGGACAGTTTGCAGGTCCTCAATAAGTTAATGGAATCGTCATAGGACCTGCCAGTTCTATTCCTAGGCCATGCAATTGACAATAGGTGTTCACAAATGCTTATAATAGTGTGATTCATAATAGCAAAAATATGGAAGCAAACCAAATATTAAGTAAAGGCAGCCAGACACAAAAACCACATATCGTGTGATTCCATTTAGAGGAGATATTCAGAGTAAGTAAATCCATAGAGACAAAAAGCAGATTAGTGGTTGCCAGGGGTTGGGGCAAGGGAGGAAAAGAGGGTGCCTGCTTTGGGGGATGATAAAAATGTTGGGAAATTAGAGCGTGGCGACAGTTGCACAACACTGTGAATGTATGAAAAGCCACTTTAAAATGGTTACACCGGTAAATTTTAAAATACACAGTTGCATGTGTATTTTACCACAATAAAAACCTTTTTTAAAAAAGCGTAGGCACATATAACCATTTTCAAATAAGTTGGTTAATGTGAGGGACTTGGGAGCTGGGTGGTTGGAAAATTTGAAGGAAAGGTGGAGAGAGCGGAGTTGAAAAGCAAATGACTCCCAGTGCAATGCCTCACTCTAAGGGGCCCAGCTGCAGCTCCTCCACTCTCCTCCCAGCGCTGAAAAACCAAGTCCTTCCGATCAGCAGAGATGGACTGAGAAATGCTTAGAGATTATGACTCAGCAATAGTCACTGTGAAAAAGTGCTGGCTGGTAATGGAATCAGTTTCGTTATCCTGAGTTGTTATAACAGATTTCCCCCCACCCCTTGCTCCCTCTTTACTGCCTCTGGAGTCACCCACTTTCCCACTCCGCCCACTCCTCCCACGGAAACCCTGGGGCCTGGGAACCTCCGGGAAGTGACTTTGCTCAGGGTCATGGGACGTGACCACAGCATTAGATGTGCGCTGAATAGGCTCCTGAGATCCTGCCCAAGGGCCTGTCCTCTCCACTGTCCTCTGTTCCTTTCCAGCTGTGTGACCTTGGGCCAGTCACTCAACCTCTCTGAGCTGCAGTTTCCTCACCTGGAAGTGGTAACATTCACAGTCCGGTTGCAGGGCTATTGCGAGGCACACCCGAGATCAGTCACCGACATTGATGTGCAGCCTGGCAGATGCCAGACACAGGTGAGCCAGCTCATCGTCACAGCGGGTTAAAGGGCCATTCTCCAGCCAGGAGGCCAGAGGCCACAGGCTTAACCTCTCTGAGCCTCGAGCGCCTCCTGGGTAAATGGGGACCGTAGCACCGTCATCAGAAGCTTGTGGTGAGGTTCCAATGAGGGGGCACTCGGGAAGCAGCCAGCACAGAGCCGGAAGGAGGGAGCCGTAGGTAAATGACAAGTTTTGCAACCAGCCCCATTTCCCTGCGTCGCTGCCGGCCCTGGGGAAGGGACTGCGGGAAGAACGCCAGTCAGCGCCGCCTCCCACACACCCCGGTTCCTGCCCGTCCCTGTCCTGTGGAGCAAGATTCCAGCTGGGCCTGTCACAGACCCAGGCTCGGTGACTGCCCCGCCGAGCTGGGCACCCCGGGCTGCAGATGGAGGGCCCGGCGGGGGGCGGGCAGCCCCACCAGCCTGCTGCCCTGGTCCCAGGCCTGGAGCTCGCTAGGCTCCTTTTGGCACCGCAGCCAGATGGCCTGAGAGTTAGGGTTCTCCATCTCCCATCCCTGCTCCAAGCTCTGAGTTCGTAAGTGGTTCGCAATACTCAGAGTGACAGTGGTTCTCAACCTTCTGGCCCTTTAAATACAGTTCCTCATGCTGTGACCCAAACATCAAATTATTTTCGTTGCTACTTCATAACTGTCATGTTGCTGCTGTTATGAATCATAATGTAAATATCTGATATGCAGGATGGTCTTAGGCAACCCCTGTGAAAGGGTCGTTCGACCGCCAAAGGGGTCGCGACCCACAGGTTGAGAACCGCTGCTTTACACCCTATGGCCAACTCACTGTAAAGAATTCTCCAGTCCTGGGAATTCTAGTAACAAGTCGGCTTGCTTTCCCCATTCTGAAGTGCACACCCGCCCATAAATACTTGCTGGCCCTGCTCAGGTCTGTGCAGGGAGAGGAGTCGGCTTCTGTGGACTCTGCGTGTGGGTCTATGCAGGAAGCGCTGGGATTTCAGGAGGTCCTCAATGAAAGCTTTTTCTGGTTGTGGTTGTTTGGTTCTTCCCTTTCTTTCTTTCTTTTAAATTTTCTTTTTTTGTAGGTAATGAAGGGAAAATGGAGCCTCTTGAATCTTAACTGAAGGATCCTAGAATCTACCATTATGCCCCTAGGTCTACTGAGAAAGAAGGAAATGAAATTCTTTGAAGGCCACTGGCTTTACAGGAGAAAGGAAGCCCCGCAGAGCAGGAGTGAGGCGTGGTGTGGGCAAAGGTCAAAGCCCCAAAGGCAGCGCCTCCTGCACCACAGGGCACAGGACACGGCAGAGGGCCCCGAGCCTGACATGAAAAGAGGGCCTCCATAGCTTCTCCCAGGCTGTGTGGCCTGGGGAAAGTCCCGCAGCCTCTCTGATCCTCAGTTTCTTGATCCGTGAAATGAAAACGGTAATACCCACCCTGTTGACTCTACTGCGTTGTCAAAGGAACCACATGAAGGTTGTGAACAACCAAACAATGTGCACATAACGAGTAGAATATGATTATGTCAGTGTCGTGCTCAAAACGTTGGTTACTCTGGAAAGTTAATTTGCAGTAGGAAATTCAGAATGAAAGAAAGTATAAAGGCCATCGGAGATTTAAAAATAGATTGATGAGATCATGGTAATAGCCGAAGGGCACTTTTGAGGGGAGGGTGCCAAGAAACAGAGAGAAGAGCTGGGACCTCAACAAGTGGGACCTCAACAAGGATCCTGGGTTTGATTCCTGTCCAGGCCACGTACCTTGGCTGACGGCTCCCCGAGGAGGAAGCTGGGGTTTGCTCACTGATGTGCTGAGTAATGGGGTTGGGGAACAGTCCATGATGTGAGTGCTTTCTGTGAGGCATTGTACCATCCATACTGAAGGTCACATGCAAAAGCCAGAGCCAGGAACAGGCATGCCAGCCGAGGCTAGGACTGTGTCCAAGAACCCGTGGAGAAGATGCGCTGGCCCAGGAGGGTGGTGAAATGAGTTGGACACTCCAGGCAAGTTCAGAGAAAGCCCAGCGAGAGGCCATGGAGGAGGTCAGAAGGAGCACTCAGCTGTCTGGGCAGAGGAGACCGCCAGCAAGCATAAGGACCCGCCCCGAGGACGGGGAGGGAGGCCAAAAAGAGCAAGAAGTTTGAAAGGAGCTGAAATCCATGGCAGGGCGGTGAGGATGCTACTCAGCCCTGAAGGGAGCCTGCCAGGCCCCTGGCATAGGGTCAGAGCTGCAGGGCAAAGGGAGTATTGATTCCCAGGAGTGAGACCCCTGGATTGTGTCTTGGTCCTGCTCCTCCAGAGAGCAGTTAGGGACCGCAGGCTCCGTGTGACCTGGAGCTATGTCTCATTCCTCTCTGTAGCCTTACTGCCCCGCACAGAGCCTGGTGTTCAGAGGGCACTCAGTCAGTGTACCTTGGAATGAACCAACAAATGGATGGCAAATGAATACGGCCACGTTTAAAATACCAACATGTTTTGAACTTTATTTCTCTTTTGGGTGACTCTTGGCAGACTTCGGCCTTCTTTCTCGTGCCAGATAGCTAATGTGGACAACACCTCATTGTCCCTCCTGAGACCCCCTGGCCATTGAGCACGTCTCGGGTCTCCGTCCCTTCTCTTTATATTGTGTATGTTCTCGAGATGACTGTGCTCCATTTAGTGGCTTGTTTCCATGACAACTTGTTCCTTCATACCGTCGACTTCCCAGGCATTGCCTACCGTACCTTATTCAGTTCCCAGCCTTGCTTACATCCTGTCCTGATGCAGAATGTCTTCCATTAGGGAACATCATCTTCTCAGAAATTAACTTTAAAAATGTCATTAAACAGATTATGGCATGTTGTTGGGTTGTTTTTCCAACTAGAAGTAAAAAATTTCTCCACCACTTCCTTGCCAAGAAACACATTTTTTTTGTCGGCTGTTTTCATCGACTCTTTTCAAAACTTTTTGTCTCCACACGTATTGAAAGCCAGCCTTTAGGACAAGCATTTGGCTCCCAACATAATTTGGCTCTCAAACTTTCACCCACTCCCCTGGACTCCACCCCCTGCTGGCCACTGCCACGATCACAGTGCCGCAGTCTCACCTTCCATACTGAAGATCTGAACCATCTCCAAAAAGAGCCGTGACACACGACTCACTTCTATTTTACTGTCAGTTTTGTTAGTCTGGTCCAAATGTGCTTTTAGGGCTCCCAACGTGGTTTCCATCACGTTACTGAAGAAGGATCCATCTGTCCCATCCTTGGAACTCATCTTGCTCCACTCCTTGGGTGCGTCTTGACCACTGTCTCTTCCTCAGCAATAGAACTTGTGAGACTTTTAGGAAAGTACTCAGAAAGGGCCAGCGAATGCCGGTTGAGGGTCATCTCATCTTTCTTCTCAAGATGGACATTCACATCAGCTGCCAGAACTCTGCCACGCCCCTTGTGGCCAGCTGTGGGTAGGCTTGTCCTTGGCCCAGCAACCAGACCTGTCCATCACTTGAGGCCGTTCACCACCGACCACCCCTGCCTTCCAGTGAAGCATCACATTGGTCCATTTGGTATCTCTCACTTATAAGGCCTCTCATGACTCAATTCAGTGCACGGCTGAGGTGTCCTGGCTAGATCCGTCCCTCAGAGCTCAGAGAGCTTCTACATAGCTACCGTTTATTGTGGCTGAGGTGTAACGCCAAGTTCCTTAGAACAGCTTCCCTCTGACTGTGCATCAAAAATTCAATTTTGATTTCTCCTGCCCTTTTCATGCCTGCATTTAGAGCTAACATGCACTGAAGGATATGGAAAGCTCATCCTATCTGTGCAGCTATACCATGACTAAAAATATTTTCTAAAGAGTTAGTCTGCCCCTAGCCGGTTTGGCTCAGTGGATAGAGCGTCAGCCTGCAGATCAAAGGGTCCTGGGTTTGATTCCGGTCAAGGGCACGTACCTTGGCTGCAGGCTCCTCGCCACCCCGGGCGTTGGTCAGGGCTCATGCAGGAGGCAACCAATCGATGTGTTTCTCTCACATCAAAGTTTCTCTCTGTCTTTCCCTCTCTCTTCCACTCTCCCTAAAAAACCAATGGAAAAATATTCTCGGGTGAGGATTAACCAAAAAAAAAGAGTTAGTCTGCATACTGTACATGGGGGAATTCGTGTGGGGGAAAGTCTTTGCTGGTCGTTCACTATACTGGGTTGAATTGTTTCCCTCCAAAATTATGTTCAAGCCCTAGTCCTCAGTACCAGCAAAGGTGATCTTATTTGGAAAGAGGGTCTTTGCAAGTGTAATTAAGTTAAGATGAGGTCCTATGGATTGGAGTGGGCCTAATCCAACCACTGCTGTTCTTACACAAAGAGAGAATATTGACACAGGAGAACGAAGCCTGGCATGTGAGGACGAAGGCGGAAGTTGGAGTTATGTTGCCAGAAGCCACAGAATGCAAAGGCTCGCCAGGCAGCACCAGAAGGGAGAAGAGACAAGGAAGAATTCTGCCCTAGAGACTTTGGAAGGAGCCCAGCCCGCCGGACACCTTGAATGCCGCTTCTAACCTTTACAGCCAAAGAACTTTGAGGCCCTGAGAGGAGAAGCTATGTAACCACAGTCCCAGGGCTAGCAAAGGGCAGAGCCAAACTCAGAATCCTGTCCTCTTTCCAAATGAGAAATCAAGAACTGGAAAAGTGGGAGGGCTTAGATCTAAGGCGGTAGGTTTTGTAGAACCCCACTCCATAGCGGGGAACATACACTTTTCCCAAAGGAGGATGTATGGGGATCAGGATTCAACCTCTACTCTAGTTTTCAAAATTAATATTTGAATTCATCCTGAACATTTAAAGATTGGGCACGTTCCTATAAACACCTAGGTGCCTGGCTATTTCAGGAAAAGTCAGCTGATCTGTGAGAAAGTGAATAAAAGCTGCCCCCTTTTCACGCTCAGGCTGGGCAGCCCCACCTACCTGGCCAGCTGCACAATTTATATGATCTACACGCCCCCGTGGGCCCTGGAGTTTGCAACCCCGGGGAGCGGGGAAGAAGGGTAGAGGCCCTGAGCCTGGGGGTGAGAGTTGTAATGTCAGGGGGTGAAGAAGCCAATCAAGGAACCCCGAGACAAGCAGGGCCGGGGAGCCCAGGACAGAGTTTCCATCTGTTTTCAGGCGAAGTGGCAGGATACGGAAACCGGAGAACAAAAAAAAAGGGAAGGTGGGGGGTGGGGGCGGGCGGTCAGCCCTCCAAGACTGCACAGTGGTGATGACTTAGGCAAAACATCTTCTTTCCTATTTTTAACTGGAGCACAGAAGCTGCGTCAGAGGACGGGCTGCTGACTCACCCAGCTGAGGCGCCTTTCTCTGAATTGCACAAATGCCATGGACACAGGCTGCAGAGCTTTGGAGAAGCCAAGACAGCGACGCCTGCGCACGGGGCAGTCGTAGAGCGCTCTGAGTGGGAGCTCCGTGTTCTGGGCCACGGCTTTCTGGACGTTGTCTAGGATCTCACGGTTGAATGATGCCGATGCTCAGAGGGAAATCATTTATCTGTTTGAGCTGAATTAGTAGCCCCATGACACTGTTGCCCTCTAAACTTTAGCGAGGACTGGCTTCCAGTGTGATGACACGGAGAATCGAGACCATTTTCAGCAAGACTATTTTCTAGTTGTATGCACATCCCCGCACCGGAAGTAGACATTTTATTGGAGAAAAGGAATCAGATCCAAGAACACAGGGTTCTGAATGCTTTATGGGCAAGAAGCACGCTGTGACAATGGCGGGACTTGAGTGTCAGCAGAGACCACGGCGGTCAAAGCAGGCAGCCCTCCCCACGCTGCTAGGGGGAAATGGGGCTGTTGCGGTTACATGCGGCCCTGCTCCAGCCCCCGGGGCCTCACCGCTTCACTGCACCCCTGACTGCCAGCTGCCAGCCGCTGCATCCCTTTGCCTGGGGACGTTTTCAGAACCGAGGAAAGCCAGATGTGCCAGGGAATGAACACCACCCAGGGGCAGCAGCAGCCCCCCATCAGCAACTGGCAGGAGTTGCTGTGTAAATACCCCAGCCCCCACCCCAGGCCTGGGTTCCACAGTGGGTGAGCAGAGAGCAGGCTGCTGGCTTTGGTAGGCAGCTATCTCCTTGCAAGTTAATGATATAATAATGTTGTTTTGTTTTCGATGTGTGTGTGTCACATAGTTTACATATCTATATAAAAGGTATATACTGTCTACATAATACTATATGTGTATATGTATGCATACTAAAGAATGTAAATGTAATGTGTATGTTTATGTATGTATATTACTTTCTATTTATGGAAAGTGATATGGTTTTTCCATTTACAATGATGTTATAAAGTTGCCTTTTAGAGTGAACTTGTTTAGTGAAAATGCTGAGTCAATTATAAGAACATATGGGTAAATGGTAGAGCATGACCTATGCCAAGATGGTAAGAAGTCGTGGCACTCTGCAGGAATGACTTGCATGGCTCCTGCTTTGTTTTGCAGAACCTCAGGTGCCCTAGGAACTGCCCAGATGGACAAGAGGAAGGAAGGCAGCCTTCAGGGCCCCCACCTGTCTCAAACAGGGCAGCTGTGTCTTTACTGGATAGGAATTGGTGATCTACAGTGTGAATTGGCCCGGCCGATGTGGCTCAGTGGTTGAGCATTGACCTATGAACCAGGAGGTCACAGTTCAATTCCCAGTCAGGGCACATGCCAGGGTTGCAGGCTCGGTCCCCAGTAGGGGGCATGCAGGAGGCACAATGGATGATTCTCTGTCATCATTGATGTTTCTTTCTCTCTCTCCCTCTTCTTTCCTCTCTGAAATCAATAAAAATATATAGTAAAGAGTGGATTGGAGGAAGGGGGTCTACAGCTAAAAAGAATAATAGATAATCAGTTTGAAAAATTCAAATGGGGTCCAATAGTCAATTGATCAAAACATGGAGGCCCAGGGAGTTTAAATGACATCTCCCGGCTCCCACTCAGAGGTTGTGAGAGAGCCAGGACACAGCCCCATGTACAAGACTCTCAGCCATGCAGGACTTGGTGAGGCCTTGAAGGATGGGAGGGAGTGGATGGGAGGGAGTGGACAGGGAAAGAAGGTGAGAAGTGTTTTAGGATTGAGCAGGGCCAGGAGAGCAAAAGTGTGAAGTGGAATGCAGATGACTCTCCTTGGGGTTATATGGAAACAACCTGTTGACTAAAGGGAGGGTTCGGGCAGAGGAAAAGAGAGGAATTAGGTGCGGAAATAGATGGGAGAGGAGCGGGGAATGTGACTTCACCAGGATGTGTGGGTCCAGATCTCTGAGCTGGGAAATGACACGTGAAAACCTCGCTCTGGGAGGCAGCATAATAGAGAGTAACTATGTTCAAATGTCTCTCCCAGATCACACTGTGCACAAGTTACTTAGCCTGTTGGTGCCTCAGTTTTTTCATCTTATAACAGCAACAACATCAGAACTCCCTTCAAGAGGTTTTGGTAAAGATTAATGGAAATAATACACCAAAAACAGTGTCGGGTACCCAGTAAGGGCTCAATACATATGTAACAGCTATTAAGATGTTTTCTAGAAGGAGTGAATTGTGCCGAGAGCAGGAAGTGCCTCGTCTTAGCTAGTTAGTAGCAGAGCCAGAATTAGATGTCCGTTCTTCTCGGTTCTAATTCAACACTCTTTTCTTTCATTGCACCGCGTTTGAAAACAATGCATTCTTGTTTTCTTGTTCGTATTATTAGCATTTCCACCTGCAAGTCATAGCATGCTTATCTCAGGGCAGACATACTCCCACCGTGGTTTCCTGTAAGAAAAACAATTTGGATCTATTTCTTTCCCTCCCTAATTAATATGTCACATTTGGAGTGAGTACGCTGCTCACTTTGAAAAGGCAAGACTTTTCCATTTTCAGGGCTTCATTTCGGCCTCTGACACCGCAGCCTGACTTTTAACAGTATGAAATTACCTATGACCATAGAATTTAATAAGGATTCTGATTGTTTTTGTGTCTGTGGAGAAAAATAACATTTATTTTGAAGAAAATGTTATCTTTTCCTTTTTTCATCTAATAAATCATTCTTAGGGCCCAAGAGTTGCTGTTGTTCTTTATGATTCATTGATCAACAATGAAAGAACAAACAAATCAAATGCTGAAACAAATCAAATGACAGACCAATCTCCCAGAATGCAGTCTCCCAAAGACTGAGAGATGGCGGCTTCCTCGGGGATTCTGTAATCCAGCTCCTTCCTCCTTGCAGATGAGAACATGAAGGTGAGAAAGGGGAAGTGACTTTTTTGCAAAGTCATTCAGCTGGTTGGTGGTACAGAGGGATTTTGAACCCATTTCTTTTCTGACTTTGAATGGATTTCTAAAAAGTCTTCCTGTATTATTCGGCAGGCCAATCCAGGTTGACACTTGTTTTTCCAAAGAAAGTTTTATTGATACACAGTCAGGTTCATTAATTTCCTTGTTGTCTATGGTTGTGTTCTCACTACAGTGGCAGAGGTGAGTTCTCACAGCAGAGACCCCATGGCTGCAAAGCCTGAAATATTTATTACCCATCAATTCACAGAAAAAGTTTGCCAGTCCCTGGTGTGTATCAAGCCTGGTTGAAATACGATTTTTCCGCCTTGTTTTTGTTCTTTTTGTTAAGAGTTAAAGAAAGTGAGGTTGGGCAGGGAACAATGGGAAAAAAAGAAGAAGAAAGAGCTGCCCTAGCCAGTTTGGCTCAGTGGATAGAGCATCAGCCTGTGGACTCAAGGGTCCTGTGTTCAATTCCAGTGAAGGGCACATGCCAGGGTTGTGGGCTCACTCCCCAGTAGGGGGTGTGCAGGAGGCAGCCGATCCATGATTCTCTTTCATCATTGCTGTTCCTATCTCTCTCTCCCTCTCTCTTCCCACTATTACTGACTTTGGGTGGGAAAGCTAGTTCTTACTCCCTTAGGATGAGATATGTTTATTTCTTTCTCTCTCAGGTGAATTAAAACAAAAATACTTAATGTGTGAAGAGACCAACATATTCCATATTATAATTAGGATTGATTAGGTTCTAACAGAGAAAACAGCAGGTATAAAATCTAAAAAAAAAAAAAGGAAAGACAAGGTTTAACATCTTGAGTAGAATACTAAAAGAGATCTATTACTATCAAGGCATCTGGAATGACTGCATCTTACTGTCAGAGAGAAGCACAACTAGAACAAATATGGAGGCATCAGAGTGACACCTGGAAGACCCTGACAAAATGCAGCCACCGCGTGGGGATTCATGAGATGAGAAATAGTGGCTTAGACTTTAATGCAATATCCTTTTCTAAGCCGTTACAATTAGAGGTGAAAAGGGAGCTCTATTTAATTACCTTGGGCAGTATCTTTCTGCCTCCATAAGATTAACAAAGCACATTTCACAATAGATGTCTCAAGAAATTTAACTTAACCATTCATTTAAATCTGAAGTGGATAAGCTGCAATTAAATAAGCATTTTATCTCCCAAGTTAGACTGGTCCTAATAAGCGAGTCTACATCTTGTTTTCAAGATCAAAATTGCCTTTTGTGACAGCATGTCCTTGCTGCTTGTCCTTCCAATGGGGCAAGCACTTCGGCAAAAGGGCAGGCTGGCCTAACAGAAGGACAGCAGGACAGAAGTCTCCGGAAGTCTCGGGAATCCTTCCAAGGCACAGTCAGTGGGAAACAAGAGAGAATCTGCTATGTCAGAACAGTGGTTATAATTTAAAGGAAATTAAAACCCCTTTACCAACCCCTCTAGTACCCCCCTCATAGGGAAGAGGTGTAACCTGGGCATTCGTAGTAGGCAGAGAGCCTGGCCATGGTTCCATAAAGGCGTGGCCTGCCCAGAGCTTTTGGAATTTACCAGAAGCTACTATATGTTGTCATTTACTGTCTGAGCATCTATCTGTCTTCCTGGCTAGATGGGAAACATGCCAAAGGCAGGGACCATGGTTGAGCGTATGGGTATCACCAACACCTTCTCTGTGCCCCGTTCAAATGTTCGCTGTCCATGTTGGTGAGGTTGTTCGGTAGGTAAGTTAGTTAATTCGTAGAATTTACAAAGGCAAAAGCATCCAGTTTCCTCACAAAATTGAGCAGTTGATTCTTTGTCTCAGTTAATGTGGGAAAGGTCCCTCCTCTCTAGGAGGAATAAATACAACATGAGAACAAAAATCCATACAGTGTGTCCGTTTATTAATATGTACATTTGTTTGCTTAGAAAACACAATAAAACATCAGGATATTTGAATAAGCCAAAAATGTAAATGCATATTCACCTTCTCTGACCCTGTTTTGGTTCAAAGTTATGCCAATGACTCAGCATTTACCAGAGTCTGGGCTGTGGGGCTGGTCCTGAGAGATGACAATAGTTATTCCTGGGAAACCTGTTCCATGGCTCAGTAGTTGGGGGAAATCCTCAATGAAACAGGTTAAAATAAAGCCCTTAAAGTTTCTGAATGATGTCAACATGCTTTATGAATCGTCAAGGTTAGAAGGCAGGGGGTATGGGTTTAGGAACATCACGCAACTCCTTTTATGGAACAACTAAGGAACTAGTGTCCTAAGGAACACACTTTGGAAAATGCTGAGTCAGACACGTTTCTAGTGTAGGCTCCTCCTGTTAGAGAAATTTGAAAACTTAAATCAAAAGACCTGCAGTTCTGTACAACTTCCTGGGATGTTGGTTCTCCATCTGGCTGGCCCGTTAGAATCCCCAGGAGCTTTAATCATGCCCGTGCCCAGGCCCCGCCCCAGGCCAGCTCAGTCAGGGTCTCTGAGGGCGAGATTTCTGATCTATTAAACAGGGTTGTCGTGAAACCTAAATGAGATCATATGTGTCAAATGCCTACTCAGGGACCTGAAACAAAGTTTGGTCTTAAATATGTATGTGTGTGTGTATAGATATAGATATAGATATAGATATAGATATAGATATAATTTCTGGGGATAGTGTCAAATTCCAATTAAGAAATGTTGAAGACACATAAAAAGAAAATCATAATTTGGCTGTCTTGGTTTTGCATCTCTGGATGCCAAAGTCAGAGTGGAAAGGTATGATGAGAAACAGGATGTTTGCATGACCTCAAAGTATTTCCCCGCCATATACTGATTGGACAAGACTAAGGAACCATGACAACTAAATGCAATGTGTGAGCCTGGATTGAATTAAGAACCAGAAGGGATATTAGTGGGACAGTTGGTAAAAAATTCAATAAAGTCTATACATTATACATTTTTCAATGTTATTTACTTGGTTTTGATCATTGTATCATGGTTATAAGATGTTAATATTTGGGGATGATGGGTGAAGGATAAATGGAACTCTACTATTTTGTGAGTCTGAAAACTTTTCAGAATGAAAATTACAAAGAAAAAATTTAATGTTTCTTTATTTCTTCTCCATCCTGGGAATTTAGAGATACTCAACTCAATATTCCAGGAGGTTTTTTCCTTCCTAGGTATTGAGAGGAGAGGGGAAATGGGCCCCTGTACCACAGAGTATTTACTGAGTACAGTGAAAAAGAGGCCCAATGTGAATTTTAACATTTTATATGATTTTGATAAATGTGGTCCCCAAATAAATGTGGCTAGAGGATTTGGTAGAAGAGGAAAACAAACAAAAAAACAGGAAAGGAGGCAGTAAGTGCCGAGGTGGAGATGAGAAGCAGTGAGGAGCTGCTGGAGATGGGTTTGGGAAACAGTTCTTGAATAAGGGAGACAGTTGTGGGGGTAGGGAATAGCTATGAATGCTAATGAGAGGGGCTGAGTGGGGACAGAAAAGATTAAGGAGATGTTACTGGCATTATACATGTATGTTCTCCTTAGCATTTGCTTGTGAACCTGCAGTAGAGATGCTGATTTTTTTTTCTTTTCTTTGTATATTACTCCATGCTGAGATTTATCCCCAAAGGGATTAGAAAAAACATGACCTAACAGTCCTAACCATTTACCTGGCAGACCTATGGCCCTTATGAAGAAAGGTAGTTTGCCCCCCAAACCGAGACCCCTGAGGGACCAGGCCATATAGATCTCTGATGCTGGGCATGAGCAGTGACCACAGTCAGGGACCCAAGAGCTGCTGGGAAGTGTGGCCTGGGCCTACCATGGGGGCCTCTCATGGGTTGCTTTCACCTGCAGCATCCACTTGTTTCTTTCTAATCACTTTCAGGACCGGAAGCCAGAAATGAATCTGAAGAGACAAAAAGATGGATGAATGAGCGTTAGAGTCGCTTCAAGTGCCTCTGGCATAAACACCTCATCGTGGGGCTCCTGGTGTCAGGAAAAATTGCAGAAGACTTTGACGTGGCCAGGAAAACTTATCCTTGTGGGTCTCCTGCATCTTTCATCATCTGTGAGTTTTTTCCTCTCATGTGCATTGTAGGTCGCTGATAGCAACAATGCAAATAACTGATTCTTGTCCTGGACCTGCAAATACATCTTATCCTGCAGAGTACAATTGGTCCTTCCGTCGCCCTTGGGGAAGAGATCAGTTTCGCATCTCTGAAGCAAACCCCATTTTGGTATTCCTGATGGCCTGTATATGTGTGTGCTTTGAATTGGTTGGAATTTTTTTACTGTTTCCTCTTTAATTAACAACTTAAAAAAATCTTTGACAAGCGCTTATTTTATATGTGTATGAACGTCATTATGTTACCATATATGTATATAAACATACATGTATATCATTTATTTATTTATTTTAAATTCTGGAGAATGAGCAAATTTTTTGGAGTTTACCAAGCTGTAGTAGATATTTCCCTCTATGTTATTTCTTTTTCCTTGACCTAGTAAAGTAACATCTTGTTAGGCATTGTTCTTTAATAGCTATTACAAAGGGCCATCCCAATAGTCTCTCTACAGTATGACTAAACATACTCACTTGAAATCAGTGTTTTGAGGACATCTTGTAGAATCCTTTAGACCAGCATTTAAAAATCACAAAGCTAGGAGCCTTAGCCATGTGTATCTGTTCATTTCTCTCCCCTACTTCCCCCACTTCCTCTGGTGTCCCATCTATTGTTGAGAATATAACCCTAATGTGAAGTTGAAGAGTGCTTTGAAATTCCATTTTTCCCTTCAAACTCAAAATTTCCTTCATTACAGGTATACCCTCGTCTTGGCCTTACCTTTGTAAAGTACAGACGCAGCTGCCTTTTTTCTTCTCCTACTGGCTGCTTTGATCTCTTCTTCAGTAGCTTTGCATGCAGGTGCTGGATGCGTTCCCTCTGCACGCTTGGGTAGAAGGATGCTGACACCAGGATTTTAAGTTGCATCAGGAAGGAGGACAACAGTCCTAGCACCACTAGTATCACAAGAATAATACTGAGAGGAACCCAGGTTTTAGACAGAAGGAGCTTTGGTTTAGGGATGCAGTTGGGTTCAAACAGAGATACATTAAAGGGGGAGTCATGAATGATGTTTTGAGTTCCTTGCTCCTGAAAGGAAAGAATAAAATCATCAAGATCCATGCCATTTCATACTCATTCCTCGTCTTTCTCGCTGCTGCCCTGCAACACATATCATTTGTCTTAAAATAGGAAGCTTTGGTAGAAGGAGCTGCCATGGTTCCTTTTGTGTGCTGGCATTGGAGAAAGGTGAAGGGGTGGGCTTTATCTGCAGCTACTGCGGCATTTTCCAAAGTGGGTTTGTGGAAATATAGGTTACCTTGAAAGAGGGTATTAAATAAGTTTGACTACTTGTCCCTTCTTTGGAGAGTCACGATGCCCATAAGACTGTTGAAGGCTCTGAGCAGAAGGCGGAGAAATCTGTTTAACTTCAGCCAGCAGTTATCCTAACATAGGTGATCGCATAACCCGTTTCTATGGAGCACCTGTGTCCACACCTTGGGGCATGTGGGACTAATGAAAGATGGTTTTAGCTCAGCTGGGGGTGAAGGTTTTTGGAGTGTAGCCCCTTAAGACCCAGTCATACCCTCCCCATCAGACCACAAGGTCACAAAGCTGCAGAGGCATTAAATGATGTCCTAAGTCAACATTCTAGAGCTTGGGGGTAGGGGAGATTATTCTTAGTGTAATAATACCAAGAATAGGTTTTACTGAAAGTGGCTCTAAAACCCTATTTTTAGAGGTCTCAAAATAGGATGTTTTCTTATTTCTTGGATGCTCAAGAGGGGTGCATGCCTTCCTAAGAGAACGAATCAGTTACCTTCTGCAAAATGACACGAAGGCAGGAGATGACATTGAGTGACCCAGCCAAGCCACCCGCAGGAGAAGCGGGCGCTGATTCAGCGCTTCCTTTTCTCTGACCCGAGAAAGTCATTTAATCTCTCGGTGGATTTGTTTTCTAATTTGGTGAAACAGGAATTAATGGACCAGATCCTGTCCGTGAATAAACTACTCCCAGTGTAAACTAAGCACCTTGGGGAGGGAGCATTAACCTAACAGACTGAAGTACTTAGTCAGTGATTATCACCCCTGCACCCCAGAGTCCTGGGGCCAGGACGAGGGAAATGACTTCTCAGAAAGAACCCAACCACGCCCAGAGAACACCAGGCCCCTTGACCTACTCTCATACTTGGGCAGAACCTGGAAATCCCAAACCAGGGACCTCTCTACAAATGTGAAGTGAAATCAGTAATTTCCCCAGCGCTGTGGCCAAGCAATGAAAGGTATTTGTGTTGCCTCTCCTTTTCTCTTATTAAGATAGTTTGCCTACAATTAAATGGAGAGATTTCAATCTCCAGAGCAAAGGCAGGCACTCTTTTTAAAGCTATTGGAGAAACAAGCACATCGATTGAGTCAGTGATGAGAAATCCTGCAATAAGCAAGCAGCGGGTGTTCGCTCTGGGGAGAAGTTATTTAGTCCAGGAACCTAAGCGGAGGCTTTGCAGTTGGGAGTCAGAGCTTCATAAAGATTGAGTCAACGTTTTTGCTCAGGGTTGGTGGAGGGTAATATGGAAGACAAATGAACTCTCTCAAAATCGTGAGCAATTGACTAAACGGTACCCCGATGCTTTAAAATGTGTTTACCTCTCTCGAGTAAACAATTTGCCAAGACAGCACCGAGCAATGGACAGAACCTACTCTGGCATCAGATAGTCCTGAAAAGTTCATCTAGACCAGCGGTTCTCAGCCTGTGGGTCGCGACCCCTTTGGCGGTCGAACGACCCTTTCACAGGGATCGCCTAAGACCATCCTGCATATCAGATATTTACATGACGGTTCATAACAGTAGCAACATGACAGTTATGAAGTAGCAACGAAAATAACTTGATGGTTGGGTCACAACATGAGGAACTGTATTTAAAGGGCCAGAAGGTTGAGAACCACTGGCTTAGACAAATGCTACGCACATAGTAGGTGTTCAATGAGCAGCAACTATGGCTATTTTTTCTTACAATGCACACCCATCCAGCTAGCTCAGTTCAGGTCATTTCCCATCCTTCTTCTTTCTCCTCCCCGCTCCCTCCATCTTTCTTCTTTATCTAAAATTGTATGAAAGTGGGAGAGACATATTAGCAAAACCTTAGCTGATATCTCTCTTCCTGCTTGACTTCTCCTCTGCAAACCTGAGGCAATGGGGGGACCAGGAGCCTCCAAGGGCTTCCTGGGGTGAGGGCAGGGCACTGCCAGTCTCAGGAAGGTGCTGGCAGCATAGTGTCCCAGGCACCACAGGAGAAGGTCTGTGGGCAGCAGCCTCGTCCTCACATCTGGTCCAGCACCCATGTCCTGCTGTCACTGTGAGTGGACCTGGTGGCCTCCCCCACCAGGACCGGAGCCCCTCCATGGCAGACATCAGGGTCTAGAAATCTTTGCATCCCCAGGACCCAACACCCAAGAATGTGTTTGTGAGGACATTGTCATTGGAAAGCTTCTGGGCCATTTTTCAAAGGTAGAACTTGGATATGTCCCCACCCCCACCCCCACCCCCTTCTGTCTAAAATGGTGAGAATTCACAAAACAGGCATGGGTGTTGACTGAGAGAGAAATAAATGAGAGATAAGGAAGAAGATAAAGGGGGAGAGGGAGAACTGAGAGGAGTGGCTCGGTGGTTGAGTGTCGACCTATGAACCAGGAGGACACGGTTCGATCCCAGGTCAGGGGACATGCCCGGGTTGTGAACTCAGTCCCTGGTTGGGGGCGTGCAAGCGGCAGCCAATCGATGATTCTCATCATTGATGTTTCTATCTCTCTCTCCTTCTCCCTTCCTCTCTGAAATCAACAAAAATATTTTTAAAAAATAAAAAGAGAAACAGGAAGCAAATGGAAAGGGAATGGAGGGCAGAGGCTCTGACTAGCCACCCCCAGGACCAAGCCTGTCTGAAAAGCTCCATTATCCACTCTGTGCAGATATTTGGAGCAGCAGGGTTCTCGTAATTAACTCGATTCTTCAGGGGATGCAGAGTGTTCAGAGTAATCAACTTTGAGAAGCAGCCCAGGGTGAGGAGGGGCAGGAGCCTGGACGGCCCTGCTGAGCCAGAAGTAAAGGGGCGGGAAAGTGTGGGTGCAGAAGGAGGATCCCAGCCCAGAGAGATATGGAAAGCGGGGCTTCAACGAAGGGTTTGCAGGCGACCCCCCTAAGATTTCCCTAGCACCCAGCACATGTGGAAGCAGCTGTTCGGGCTAGTGCACTCCGCCCCACCGTGAATCTCCTCTCTCTCTCTCTCTCTCTCTCTCACACACACACACACACACTCACACACACACATGCTACACAAGCTCATGAACACACATGCACACGCTGGACATGTACATGTCCCACCTAGCTCAGCTTCACAATCTCTGGGTTATAAAAAAGTAAGACAAGTGTCCTACAACATGCAGATCCTCTGAAATGACCCCACTGAGAAACCTGTGTTTCAATGTGTGGCCTATGAACCACCTACTTTAAAATCCACATGAAGTGCTTATTAAAAGTGCTCCCTTGTTTAAAACTGAATCTCTGTCAACTGAGGCCTAAGGTGCTGCATTCACCCCAGGAAATTCTTCTATTCTTGTCGTTGTTGTTAATCCTCTCCCCCAGGATATTTTTCCATTGGTTTTTAGAGTGGAAGGGAGGGGCAGAGACAGAGAGAGAGAAACATCAATGTGAGAGAGACACATCAATTGGTTGCCTCTCACACATGCCCTGACTGGGGCCGGGGATTGAGCCTGCAACCCAGGCGTGCACCCTTGGGTGCAATCGAACCCAGGACCCTTCAGACCGAGGGCCGATGCTCTGTCCACTGAGCCAAACTGGCTGGGGCACTCCAGGAAATTCTCTTTTTTTAATGTATTTTTTATTGTTGATAGTATTACAGTTCCCAGGAAATTCTTAACACACTCAAGGTTGAAGCCACTGGCCTAAGCTGCCTAAAAAAAAAGTGTAGCTGGTTCCTTTTTTTTCTTTGTTTTTCTAGACACTAGCAGCAGCTGTATTTTTTGGTTAGCGGCCTTTTTTCAATGACCTTCCTCTTTTTTTAAAAAAAAAAAGATATTTTATTGATTTTTTACAGAGAGGAAGGGAGAGGGCTAGAGAGTTAGAAACACCGATGAGAGAGAAACATCGATCAGCCGCCTCCTGCACACTCCCTACTGCGGATGTGCCCGCAACCCAGGTACATGCCCTTGACCGGAATCGAACCTGGGACCTTTCAGTCCGCAGGCCGACGCTCTATCCACTGAGCCAAACCGGTTAGGGCTGACCTTCCTCTTAAACACGACACTGATGCATTAGGATCCCCCCTATGATTGAGAAGGACTCAGGCTGCCAAGAAAAGGCGGTCTCATTCAGAGAAGGCACGCGCAGTCTGCGTGCACAGCGAGTCTGCAGAGAGAGGAAGGCAGGCCCTAAATCTGACCTGTCAGGTTCACGCCAGGAATCAACTTCGTGTTTCACCAGAGACCCCTCTTCCCACATTTCAGTGTCTGTTGGCTATCGGAGGCTGAAAATGGCCCCCCAACGACCTAAGATTCTAATCCGCAAATCTGTAAATGTGGTTTATTTGGGGGAGGGGGAAACTCTGCAGATCCCATTAAGGACCTTGAGATGGAGAAATTACACTGGATTGTCCTGGTGACCCTACTGCAATCACATGCGTCCTTTCAGAGGGAGGCGGAGGGAGAAGGCAATGTGAAGACAGATGGAGTGATGCAGCCACAAGCCAAGGAATGCCAACGGCCACCAGAAGCTGGAAGAAACAGAGTGGAGTCTCCCTGAGAGGCTGAAGGGCGTGTGCTCTGCCAAAGCACCTGATTTCAGCCCAGGGACACTGATTTCAGACTTCCGGTCCCCAGAAGTAGAAGAGAAGAAATCTGTGTTGTTTTAGCCACTCACTTAGTGGTGATTTGTGACAGCAGCCACAGAAACTAACACAGTGACCCAACAGGTTCAGAATGATATACTCTAACACAGGGACTTCGATTTACCAACATCCGATGGGCTCCTTCTCCGTGCGAGGCACTGTACCAGGCGCCGGAGACCCAGAGGTGGTGAGACACTGCCCTGCCTTGTGAGGCTCGTGGCCATTTGCAAACGGCCCAGCAAAGAGCCAGGATACCCCCCTCCAGTGCCTGGGAGCGCCTACCTCCCTGTGCAGTTTCAAGTGAACCTCCAGCGATGGCAAGTGTTGAAAGTGTCTGCTCACTGAGAAAATGAGCCGATACAGCAGAAAATCGACAGCTGCAAACAGCACCCAGAGGTAGAGATGGGTTAGAATGGGGAGGAAAAACAGCCCCAGGTTCTTCTTTTCTTTAGGCGTCAGTCCGAAAGACGGGATGACAACGTACTTCTTCCTTTCCTTCTTACTCAGCGGGAGGACGCAGGGCCTCCGTTGATGCCTCTCCCCCTCATCGAACCGCACAAATTGTCTGGTGATGTAGACGTTTTCAAACTTCCGGCCACGAGGGTCCAGAAACCGCTTCATGAAGAGGCCCGTGCCGAGAAGGACCAGCAAGAGCCCCGCGAGGGCCAGTAGCTGCCGTCCCAGGGAGGACAAAACCTCGGCCGCCGTCACCATCTGGTACAAGACCCCCACGACCTGGCCTTTGGTGTCATTTAGCTGTGCCTCCAGGGCTTGGCTGGGGCTGAAGAGAGAGACTGCCAGAGTCTGGTTCCAAGACACGAGGCCGTCAAATAGATCCAGGTGAGTGGCATGGCCGTAAATCCATTGGATGGCTTCAATATACCTCTGCAAAAGTGGCAGGTGAATGGAAAAGCTCTTGGCCCTTATGTTGCAAGTCATGCTGTCCAGGAGCCCTTTAAAGTTGTGGAAGATGTTTCCCACGTGTCCAAAGATGACTATCCCCGTGCCGGCGGCAATCAGCGCGTTCCTGCCTTCACGCAGGCCACAGGAGAGGAAGAAGAGGGCCACGAAACACCTCCCGTGCTTGGAGCAGCACAGGAGAACCCAGGCGACCGCCCAGGAGATGGTGAAGACTAGGAACGAGGACAGAAACCAGGAGAAGGCCACCGAGAGGAGGCCCACCGAACTGAAAGCAACAAGAGAGCAAATTCCCAGATGTTGGAGGATGTCCACCCATCCAGGGCTTCTTGGAGACACATACATCCCCCAAAGACGTAGGAGGAGATGGGTGCCTGCGTTCCAGACCCCCATGCTCACTGTGTCACTGGAAATGAAAAAGAGACTGGGGTCAGATGTTGCTTTTGAACGTCCTCTGTCACCTTGTGAAGGGCATGGGGGTAAGGCCATAATCCTTTACCCTTCTTGGTCTCCGCACCCTTTGCAATGTGACTTTCCATCAAGAGATGAGAGAAATAGCCCAGTTGGCCTGGCTCAGTGGATAGAGCGCTGACCTATGAACCAGGAGGTCACGGTTCGGTTCTCCCATCAAGAGATGAGAGAAATAGCCCAGTTGGCCTGGCTCAGTGGATAGAGCGCTGACCTATGAACCAGGAGGTCACGGTTTGATTCCCGGTCAGGGCACATGCCCGGATTGTGGGCTTGATTCCCAGTGTGGGCGTGCAGGAGGCAGCCAATCAATGATTCTCTCTCATCATTGATGTTTCTGTTTCTCTCTCCCTTCCTCTCTGAAATCAATAAAAAAATATATTTAAAAAAAGATGTAAGAGAAATAGAATCCATCAGAAAATGGTGGGCTCCATTTCTTCAACCCTTGAGTTTGGGATGCCTTGTGACATCGTTGGCCAATAGAATGTGAGGAAAGTGACAGTGTGTCAATCCTGAGTCCTGCCTTCCTCTTAGAACCCTGCTACTAACTTTTTGACAAGTCGGGTGTGTTCGTCTATTGCTGTTGTGGCAAGTTACCACCAACTTAGTGGCTTATAGAAACACATATTTATTCTCTTTCAGTTCTAGAGGTCAGAGGTCTAAACTGGGTTCAGAGGGCTCTAGGGCAGGACCCATTTCTTTGCCTTTTCCAGCTGGTAGGGGCTGCCTCATTCCTTGGCTCATGGACTCTCCTCCATCTCAAAGCTAAAAATGCTTGAACAGAATTAAAGCATGGTGATTAATCACAAAAACAATATGTAATTATATATGTGTTTTCTGATGGTCTTAGGCGACACCTGTGAAAGGGTCGTTCGACCCCCAAAGGGTTTTCGACCCACAGGTTGAGACCCGCTGACATTAAGCACACATCTAGAGTTCCTTTGACCACGGAAGGTAACATTTTCACAGGTTCTGGGCATCCAGACACAGACATCCTTGGGGAGGGGCATTATTTAATGTGTCTTATATGGGTTGGGCTGTTGGATAATGAGGGACACATAACCAATCTATTGCATCAACTCAGCCAATAGGTAGCTAACTGCTAGACCAGCTAGTCCCCAGCCAGTCCTCCGGCTGATGACAGAAACGTGTACAATAATAAATGCTTATTTATTTTAAGCCACTAAGTTCTGTGCTACTGGGTTAGCCAGTGCTTGTTACTTGATAAAAGGAGCAATACTGTATCATGGGTCTCAAAGGTTGAAACAATGCCTAGGCCAACGGACAGGCTGAAATCAATAAGCTGCACTAAGTATGGTCACTTTTTGGTAGCCATCTGTTTTCTTGTGCTCTCATCTTACAGACCAGAAAGCATACCAAGGGCATCTTCAATGTGGGACTGGATTGAGGCCACTGTATCTCCTGCCCCTACCGCTGAGCACAATTCTCTCTCGGAAACTCTTACAAGGGAAACGAGAATCTTTTGTCACTGAGTTAATTATCTTTTCTTTTCCCCAAGATCTGGCATAATTAAAATGAAGGTGCGTGGGGGCTGCTACCACCCTGTCAATCATGCAGATTTAGGTGTGTGATGAACCTGGGCTGGCTTGGAACTATACGAAATCAATGAGAGATGTTTCTTTCTCAATTGACATAAATATCTAATGAGCATTAATGAGCATTATACCATACGTATGGGATTTGAATGAAGGCATTGATCAATTTTAAAACACTCTAGAATAAATAAACAAACAAATAAATAAATAAATAAATCTATCTCGTCTCGCATGAGATAGGATGGGGCTGCATTTATGGAGAATCTCAATATGTCTGAGCCAGTGACTTACGCTCAGAGTGTGAGAGAGGCATCTGGTAATTGCCTAGAGGGCGTGAACTGAGCCCCCTGAGGTGAGGAAATGATTGCCCCTCTGGGTTCAGGCTTAAATAGGGTTAATGGAGGGCAGAGACGAGATGGGGAAAGAAACAAACCCGTGGCAATTTCTCCAGCCATGATCTAGAGGGCTTGCAGCTCTGGTCACGTAATCTGAATGGAAGTGCTCAGCACAGAAAGAGGTATGGGGAGAAATTAAGTGTTGAAGAAAGGTCATTACCATGTGGAATTGACCTTATCAGAGATTCAAGATGCTTCAAGAGAATGATCGTACTTTATGGGGAGGGAAGGGAAGTGGAATGGTTATTAGAATGAGGCCCAGCAAAGGCAGGCAGTTCTCTTTTCCTGAAAGCTTGCTTCTGTCCAGAATTGGGGTTGGTATGAAGGTTGGCAGTGTTCCACGCACCCGTCCCCTCCCAGACCTCTCTGACCCTGAACTCGCCGATGGGCCCCTGTTCTCCTGGCTCTTTCCCAGCATCACTGGTCAGCAGTGAGCAGGGCAGGGCTACCCACACCAGAGCAGGTCAGGAGGGGCTGCCTCTCCTCCTAAGTGTGCCCCTATTCTCTCTCTCTGTCCTGGCTTTGGATTGGACCCGAACCATGATTTGACTAACTGACACACTAATAGGTATCACTTGCCTCTTGTGTCCTGGCCACCTTACCTACAGCATCTGCCTGCAGCCTCTGGAGCAGTGATGGCGAACCTTTTGAGCTCGGCGTGTCCGCATTTTGAAAAACCCTAACTTAACTCTGGTGCCGTGTCACATATAGAAATCTTTTGATACTTGCAACCATAGTAAAACAAAGACGTATATTTTTGATATTTATTTTATATATTTAAATGCCATTTCACAAAGAAAAATCAACCAAAAAATGAGTTCGGTTGTCACCTCTGACACGCATGTCATAGGTTCGCCATCACTGCTCTGGAGACAGGCGCTCACACAGGTCACTGAGGCTGAGCGTGCTCCCTGCAGTGTGTCAGCCTCGCACAGAGAGTAGGCAGCCAAGTAGGCCTCAGACCAGGTCTCCCTGACTCCTGGCCAGCTCCCTGTCCCCTGCCTCGTGCCCGGATTCCACGACTCGGTTACGTGACAGGACGCTCAGCTCACTGCCTATCTGCTGCCAACACATCCCACAACCGATCTGTGGGTCACAGCCCCACTTCCGTCTGCTCGGTGTTTTCTCTCATCAACATAGTGGGCTCTGTAAGGGTGTGTCTCAAACCAGCAGCCTTTTCTCTAAAGCAAACCTGCAGTCCAGTCCCAGCTGTTTTATCTTTCTCTCTTTCCCCTTAGGAGGCACCATTTTGCTTGCTTCCTAAAAAATTAATAACGCACATTTTAGATTCATTTTTTCCCTTCTTTTGTACAGTGTGTTCTTCATTCAGATATTTCTCTGAAGATAAGAAACAGATTTATGGACACGTTAAAATGTGAACACTCGGCAATAAAATCTAATACCAGCTAAATAAGAGAGATGACTGCAATGTTGTCCTGCAAGAGGCACATGTTTTCTTAACAAGCAACAGCGCTAACATCCTCCCCGTTGTTTCTGTGCTGAAAACAGCGTGTCACCAAAAGACACCAACACGGATGTCTTCCTGCCCCTTCAGATGCCTGCGGGCGGCTCCCTCTTGCTCCTGCGCAGGCCCAGTCACTGCTGCTTGTCATCTTTCTCCACATACCCCAGCTCTTCCCTCTTCTGGGAATCAGGGAATCAGGGTTTGGACAAGGTGGTTCTTTATTTCTTTCTCAACGGGACCAGCCCAGGACAGCAGCTCTGGGACTCAGCTCTGTCCCCTCGCGCTTTCTGCGACCAGGGAAATGTCCTAGGCCTGTGCCGTGCAGTAGGCTGGGCACTAACCACGCGTAAGGATTGAGCACTCGGCACAGGCTAGTGCAGCTTGAGGAGGTGAGTTTTTAACTTTCTGTAGTTTTAATGAAATGTCATGTAAGCCGTCTCCTGTGGCTGATGACGGACGCCGGGCCGGCTGGTCTCCACGGGTGAGGAAGTGAAAGAGGTTAAGGGACTGGCCCGGCCATCCTGGTGTTGGGGGCGAGCCGGGAGTGAACCCCTAGTTCTGCACCATCGGTGACACACTTCCCAACACACGTCTCATGGCTGACTGATCATGAACCCCGTTAAAAATTCCTTAACAGGGCTCCCGAGCTAAATGGAGCTCAATTTCCCACCCAACAAGTTTGCCTTCAGGTTCCACAACATACGTAAGTAGGGAAGTGGGCGACCTATAGCCTGTGCCTCTGTCCAAGAATTAGTTCAAGAGTCATGATCATGGACAGTTAGCAAGTTGTTGACTGAGCGCCTGGCCACTGTTTTCACGTCTAAGACACATTATTATTCATCTTCAGAAACTCTGGACTATATCTAAACATTGCAGATGAGGAAGGTGAGGATCAGAGAGGTTCAGGAACTTGCCTAAGGTCACACAGACTAAGGGGAAGAGCCAGGATTCTAACCCACGTTTAAGTGACACTGAAGGTTCAAGACGGGCAGCTTCTCAGACCCTCTTTAACATGATCCTCAAAGAGGAGCTTCCAAATTTGGTGGAAACACATTCCCAGAATCCCAGTCACGCATGCGTCCTGGAATGCGGATGGAGCGATGCCGGCAGAAGCTCTCCCCTCGCTGTCATCTGCGTCCGGTGGCCTCCCCCTGCCCTGCCAGCACACTCTCTGCGCCCTCCAGCTGGCTGCCGGTCTCCCTCCTGGGGTCAGGCCCATCCCCTGGTCTGAGGTCCAGGCTACAGAGCCTTCTTCCTAACCCAGCCATCTGTCCCAGGGTCCGGGATGGGAGGTGCCTTCAGGGTTGGCCCAACTCTGTTGAGCTCTTCCTGTGCTGAAAAGCCGGAGGGGTGTGGGCAGCACTCCGCATCGCAGCTGCCTGCGGGGGTCACACAGATGCCTTGGAGCGAAGGCCACCAGGAGACAGATACTTTTGGGGGGTGAGGAGGATGAGGCGATGGACAG
The DNA here is from genome assembly GCF_000327345.1 of Myotis davidii. Taxonomy (NCBI): domain Eukaryota; kingdom Metazoa; phylum Chordata; class Mammalia; order Chiroptera; family Vespertilionidae; genus Myotis; species Myotis davidii. Next base: position 1,701,779 of record NW_006288434.1, read on the forward strand.
TGGAGAGCCTGGGCCCCAGTGTAAGCTTCCGAGCAGCAGCCCCGCCGCCAGCAAATTTTCTTCCAGGCGGTATAGAGACAAGGCTGTAGAGTTGCCAGATTTCCTGATTCTTTTTTTTTTTTTTCAAGAAAAGCTGAAATCTAGATTTCTTTGGGTGACATCTGATTTTTTTTATTTTATTTTAAGTAGACTCAAATTATTTTTAAAACACTCTGGCTGATTGTGTCCACTGGTAGCCAGTTTGCAGCCCATGGTCTTTGGGGAATCCTCACATGACTTCGTCTTCTCTCTGCCTCCCCTCCCTCCCCACCTTATCCTTCCTCTTCTCCGCCTATTTGAATTACCTTTCCCTCTTTTGCCCCTGGGACGTTCTAAAATCATGCTGCAGGCCAGTTTCCAGTCTCCCGCATAAGGCTTTTCCTCTCTGCCTTGGGAATATTTATTTTTGCCCCCAAAGCTCTGATTCTATTTTATTCACCTCTCTTGTGCTACTGGATTGAGCCCCTCCCTCCCTCTCCATTGCTTCTTCCAGCAGCTTCTGAAAGGCTCACCTGGTCCCTTTAACCTGCAGTTTCTCTTGATGTTGCCTCCATTACCAATAATTTTTATTGCCCGACTCAACATCCTTGTCTCCCGTGCATCTAATACCTGCTTCTTGCTTTTACCGACAGCATATCCCAGAGTCATTGCCACTTTCCTGCCTTGATCTCTAACCTGCACTTTGCACCACACATCAGTCGGCAGAGGGAGGGGGAGGACCACTCCGGACTCCACAGGAGAGAATCCCAAGCTGAGGCCTGTCTCTCTCTCACGGGGTGAAGGCTGCTCTGTGTGGCTGAGTGCACGGGGACAAGGGAAGGGACAGGGCTGGCGATGAGGAGCCATGCGGAACCTCGCAGCCTGTGTCTCCAGCCTGAGTGCACATTCACCTACTTTCACGCAGAGCTCAGCTGTTGCCATGGGAAACAGAAGTGGCCACGCTTCTCCATCAAGCCTGCACGTGCTAGCAGGCAGCAGCTGCGAGGTGCATGCACAAGCTGGGAGCGGCATACACAGTGGGTTCGAGTGTTTTCTCCCTGGGGCGGAATGTCAGGGGCAACAACAAAAGCCCAGGCTTGGAGGGCATGGGCTCCCAGCCACCACCTCACCCCCAAAGTTACCCACGTTGTTAGGGAGTCAAGGGCACCAACATTTCCGAGCACCGTCCTTCAAGCACCCATCAACTCTCAAGGTGCAAAGAACCCATCCCTGTTTCACGTACGAGGCCCAGGCAGCAGCCATGGCACTGGGCCCTGAAAGGACACTGAGGACCTCCAAGTGAGTGGCGCACCCGGCGCCTCTAGACTGGGGGATGTAGCAGATGCACATCACCGGGCTGCCCCAGCGCTGGCCAACCGCAAGGACCTGGAGGGGAGGACCCTGGGAGCTGCCCTTGTGCTCCCCTGCCCACTGGAGGAGCACTCGCCTTGGCTGACATCCCGAAATTTCCAGGAAGTGAGACCAGCTCACTCTGCCCCTGCGCCCATGCAGAAGCCATTGGCTCACGTTCAGCAAGCCCAGATGGTCTGCAGACGCCCTGGGGATAATCCACCCAGATGGGCACGCCCTCTATTCTTGAGGTGCTCCTGCAGCCCGCTCTGCTGATCCCCTGTGGGAACCACGTCTGAACCCACCAGCCTCTCTCACTGTCTTCGGGGCTCGATGGGAATCTCATTTTAAAGGAAATGTGGACAAGGGACAGAGTGGAATAGAAAAGGGGCATTGGCAGGGAGACCTGTGGTCCAGTCTGCCTTCCCCCAGAGCGGGCTGTGTGGCCTTGGACAGGTCACTTCACCTCTCCAGACCTCAGCCCCCTGGGGCTGGCCCGGTGCTAAGGTTCCTGCCGCCCAACAGTCTCTGAAATAAAGGAAAGAAGTGCGGCAGAGCTGGCCCCCGTGCTGGCATTTCACAGCAGTCCCATGCCTGTAACTGGGGCAAAAGGAGAATAAAGCGTTTCTTGTGCTTTTCTCTTTTTCTTTCTTTTTAAAAAAATTCTTGCAAACTTATCATTTGATTGTGAACATCCTGTTCCCGCAGCCTGCCAAAATAGCTCGAGCAGGCGCCCGTTTGAGGCGGAATGAATCCCTCAGAACTTGGTTTTAATCATCCTTGCCTTGAGAAAGCCAGCAAGTGCCCGCCTCTGTGAAAGCAACCTTCACACAAGAAAGGAAAGATTAATGAACGCTACCAGGTAAACAGAACGTTTACGGAACAGTTCAGTCCATCATGTGCATGGCCCAGGGCGCTGTCCCAGACGGGCAGGGCAGCCCCGTCCTCACCACCGCCCCACCCGAGGCTGGGCCAACAGGGATGACTTCCCCCAAAGGCTGGGGAGAAGCTTAAGTCACCACAAGCTACTCTGTCAGGAGGATATTCATGCCAAGCTCTCCCCTGAAATGAGGGTATTCAGATCCCTCGGCCAGCATTACAAAGACTTTCTGATAATTTTGCAGGGAGGTAAGCTGTCAGGGGCAGAAGAGGGGGATTAAAATACCCTCTGGCCTCAATTGTTTATTCTGCTGTACTAATATTTAACTTTTTCTTGGAAGAAAAAAAAAGCCATTTCAAAAATAAGATTATCCTGAAAGTTTACTTACAGGTTCCTCAGGGGCTCTTCTCTATCTGTCCTTCCCAGGCTGTCCGTGTTGAAAGAGGACAGGGAAAAAGGAAGCAGGATGACAAGAGGGTCACAACACCGTGAATCAACTGCTTTATTTCTCACACAAAGTGACTAAGTCACTTCATACTGTCAGAGGGGAGAACTGGTGTAAAGGAACTACTGATTTCTTTCTGGTATTTTTCCTCAGAACAGACAAGATAGAGGATCATGAAACGGGACGTCGTCAAACACGAGTACATAATGAAAACTCAGGTGGTCGGCCTCCTGCCCCCTTTTCTCTTCACTCGCACACTCCCCACATCACAGTCCTCACTGCACCCGCGGTCGGAGAGGCAGGCTGCGTGAAGGCACCACCTCTCAGTGATGACCGCAGACTAGTGTAAAGTCCGTCCTGCCTCCCAATCTTGCACGGGACTCACCAGCCTAGAAACTGAGCTGCAAGCCAAGAGGACCAGCTTGTGTGGTTTCAGGGAACTAGGAAGGTCTAGTTCCACTAAACGGTCCTTCGCCTTTGGATTTAGACCCATACTATCGCTGCAAGAGCTTTTAATCTTAAAACCCGTGGGTTCCTGGCAAAATGCAGATATCCCCGAGAAGAGTGGATATAAAGAAAAATATAAAATCAGTAATTGTATAGAGGGGACCTTGAAAGCTTAAGGGAAGGTATGTGAACATTTGAAGTTTAGGAGACACGGCTATCAATCAATAAACAATAGGGATCCAGGGATGGTCGTAGGCAAATGAACTTTACAAGAGAATCAGTGAGCATCGCTGGAGGGGAGTGAGTACAGGGGCAGGAAGCTGGGTGAGGAGGCAGGACCAGTGTATTGGTCAGGGTTCTCCAGAGAAACAGAACCACCGAAGAGTTGATATCTGATATCGCGACTGGAATCCAAGGTGGATAACCGGCAGAATTCCCTCTTCCCTCCGGAGACCTCAGTCCTTTTTCTCTTAAGGCAGTGGTTCTCAACCTTGGCTGCACATTAGAATCACCTGGGAATCTTTTTTTAAAATCCTGATTTCTGGGCCTCACCCTCTGGAAATTCTGTTTCTTTGTTATGGGGCGGGGCCACAACATTAGTTAACAAAGAAACAGAATTTCCGGAGGATGAGGCCCAGAAATCAGGATTTTAAAAAGATTCCCAGGTGATTCTAATGTGCAGCCAAGGTTGAGAACCACTGCCTTAAGGACTTCAGCTGATCGCAGGAGGTCCACCCACATTACAGAGGATAATCTGCTCTATTCAGAGTCTTCTGATTAAATGAAGAGCGTGGAGGTTCGCAGGGAATGTGACTGGAGAAGGGAAAGGTCCCAGATAGATGTCCAGGTGGGAATATTCATCCTGTGACCCGCCGGGACCACGGGCCTGGGCTTAGGAGAAGACCTGAGGTGTAAAGACAGCTGAGAATTAGCCAGACGAGTGCCTGCAGCACAGCACTCAGGGCATTTCTGTTGAATTCAGTTGCAAACGGAAACTATGAAACCAAATGGATTTCCAGAGGGAGACGTGTGGAGAGAGAAGGGCAGAAGAGAGAAGCTCGGTGTATTGTGTACTGGGCCACGGGGTGCCTTCCTGACACTCACAAGGTCGGGTGGCTGCTGAGTCATGGAGCTCACAGAACACTAGGGCAGGCTCAGGAGCACAGCTGCCTCCGGGAGACTGGGAGGAGCCTCTAATGCGTGTGTGTGTGTGTGTGTGTGTGTGTGTGTGTGTGTGTCCCTGCCCCGCAGGTCACTTGACAGGAACAATCAGAGTAGGACCCAAGGCCTTCATTTCAGTCGGAGGAGACAGCCCAGGCAAATGCATGGAGCCCACTGAGACAGTTGCAAAAGTCTGGATGTGACTGCAGGGTAAGGCCACAGCCCTAACTAACCGTGCTGCACACCGGGCTGATATAGTCCTGATATTAAGGGAAGAGAGCCTTCGAAACAAGGTGTTTTCATTCAAACAAGAAGGTCCAGACTGCAGTGTAGAAGCCCCACTGAGGAATCCAGATGCAATGCTGGGGTCCCGGGGAAGGGAAGAGTCTGGGAGTGGAGAATCCAGGACAGGCTGGAGATCGGGAGGGTGGGAAGAACGGGGCCGGGGAAACAGCCTTACACTTTGGTGGTTAGATCACTGGTTCTCTTGAAAGAGCCATTTGGGTGGGGGGCTGGGCGTGAACCAGAAGCTAGAGGGGAAAGGCAAGTCAACAGATACCTCCTGGTAGTAATGCCGGGGTGGAAATGGAGAGAAAGAAGGCAATAGTAGAGAAGCAAGGGTTTTGATTTGGGGAAGAACAGAAAATTGCATAGGAGAAGGGCCAGAGGAGGAGGTAGGTGAGGAGAAAGGAAGGAAAGCTGCTGAGGATGGTCTCAGCTCTCGGAGAAGAGAGGGAGCCTTCAAAAAGAAGGGGGGGCGGGGGCGGCGACAGGGGTTGTGGTTTGAGGAGAGTAACTCTGGAAGCAGCTGCTGGCAGCAGCCCTGGGGGCAAGGAGGGCCCCAGCACCCAGGCGCCACCAGGGGGTGCCAGTGAGTAGGGTTTTGAAAGCCCCAGGCTTTGGAGTGGGAGAAAATGGCTAATTGGGTTTAGACCTTGGAGACTCCAAAAAGTGGGGGCACAGGTTAATGTCAAGGGGCTGGGGTGTCAGCAGAGCAGGTAAGCTTCGGCTGTTGCTGCGAGGTTTCTTTCCCGGCTTCCGGTGAACTTGGAGGATGGAAACGCTGTCCTCAGCTGGGGATTTTCACCTGATTCAGCTCCTATGTTCCCTAATGGCTTTGAAAGTCTGCGGTTAGTGGGCGGGACTCGGAGAGTGCCTGTATGCCTCAGATACATAGCTTCCGGACAGCAGTGGTGGAGAGGGTCTGATATGCAGGAACCATCCCGATCCTAACGCCAGGGCCCGGTGGCCACCGGCCAACCGAAGTTGGGGCCTGAACCTCCAGGGGTCTCGGGCTGCTGCCTGGGGTGGTCAGTCATGCTGACATTTTACCGCAGAAGTGAGTTTCGATTTGATGAGTAAGGAAGCATGGCTAATCCAAGGCTCACTCCTGACCGTGACTCATCCAGGCCGGGATCCCTCTGAAGAACAGAGACAGGGTAAGGGTGTTTGTGAGGCTGCGAGGCCCGGCCTGGACATTTAGGAGCTTTCAACCCCTTACACATTATTGTAATGTTTTATGAACAACCTAGTAGAGGTAATAAACTTCATTCATATGTTGAAGGGACGATGCGAGAATTTGAGCCGTCTCTACTCTAAAATTCTTTCCCGTTAATTCAGGGTGACATTCCCAGGTCTACTGTTCTCAGATCCTCCAAGTGACAGGCCTTGACCACTTCTGCTATTTCAACAGAAGTCTTTCAGTGCTTCCCACCCCCTTCTCTACTGAAGCCGCTTCTCTCCTCAGCCCCACCCCCCTTGCCCTTTGTCCCTTCTGGGACCTTGTCTAGCTCCATCAGCTTTGTCTCCTGTTCAAGTCTACTTTTCAAACATAACTGTGCACCAGGCCTGGGCAAGATCCCAGGGTTCCCCTGATGGCAGATGCATGACCCCATGTCTGGCTGTTAAGACAGATGCACATGTAAGGGCGTCTACACCCAGGGACAAAGAAGTTATCTAGAAAGGCTTGTGCAAAAACTGAACCCTTTCAGGGGTAGAGGATAGCGTGAGGGAGAACCGGAGAGAAGCGAGAGGGTGAGGCCAAGTTCACTGACTGGAGAAACGGGGAGGGGAATGAGTCAAGCCCCAGGGTCCTAGAAGCGCCAGGGTCTGGCCCAGGTAAATGTTCTTCCCACCTTCTCCCCAGCCTTCCTTGCAATCAGACCATGGGTATGTGGCTCAACCCTAACCAATGGGGAACAAAGGGAAGTCTTGGAGGAAGTTTTTAGCCTTCTTAAAAGGACACTCACAGGAGGAAATAAGTTCATCTTCATTATACCAGGCTGTGCCTGCCTGCGACTTTTAGCAGAGCTGTAATCATTTTGGTAACATGAGGGAAAACAGAGGCAAGATATGGGGAGCATCTGGGTCCTTGGCAGCATCTGTAGCCGCTGAACAAATCCTCTCCCCTCAGGCCCCAGACACCTGGCATGAGAGAGAGTAAATATCCCAATTGCTCAGCCACTTTAAAAAATTAACCTTACTTTTCTTTCTTTTTGTTATTTTTAATCCTCACCCGAGAATATTTTCCCACTGATTTTTAGAGAGAGTAAAAAAGAGAGGGAAAGACAGAGAGAAATATTGATGTGAGAGAAACACATGGATTGGTTGCCTCCTGCACGAGCCCCAACTGGGCCAGGGAGGAGCCTGCAACCGAGGTATGTGCCTGTGCCCTTGACCAGAATCGAACCCAGGCCGACGCTCTACCCACTGAGCCAAACCAGCTAGGGCTAAACCTTAATTTTTAGAGCAGTTATAGGTTCACAGCAAAACTGAGCAGAAGGCACAGAGATTTCTCATGTATACCCTGTCCCTCACATGCACAACCGCCCCCACTATCAACATTCCCCACCGGAGTGAAAATTTGTTATGATGGAGGAATCTACATCACAGATTGACACATCATAATCACCCATAGTCCGAAGTTTACATCGCAAATCACTGTTGGCGTTGTACGTTCATTGGGTTTGGCCAAATGTGTAATGACTTGTTTCAGCATTAGAGGGGGTATTCAGTCATTCAGAGTAGTTTCATTGCCCTTGTCATCCCATGTGCTCTGCCTACTGATCCCTCTCTGCCCCGTAACTGCTGGCAATCGCTGCTCTTTTACTGTCTCCAGTTTTGCCTTTTCCAGAATGTCATATAGCATACAGCCTTTACAGATGAGCTTTCTCCACTCAGTAATATGCACTTAAGTTTACTCCATTTCTTTTCAAGGTCAAGTCACTTGTAAATACACCTTTATTGAGGTGTAATACAATGATACATGTTTAAAACATCATCACAATCAAGACAGTGACCATGTCCACTACCCAGAAGTTTCCTATGAGAATCACTGTGTCCTCTTCCTCCCACCCCACCCTCAGGCCACCACCAATCTGCTTTCTGCCACAATAGATTAATTTATATTTTCTGGAATTTCATAGATGGCACCATAGAGTATACACTCTTCCCCCCCCACCCCCCTTTTTGTCTGGCTTTTCTCATGCAGTGTAATTATTTGAGGATTAATCCATGTTGTTTCAGGTATCAATAGTTCATTCCTTTTTATTGCTACTAGTATTCCATTGTTTGACATACTACAATTTATCTAAAAACCTGCTGATGAACATTCGGGTTATGTCCACTTTGAAGACATTAAAAATAAAACTTCTAGGGACATTTGAATACACGTCTTTGTATGGGCACCTACTTTCCTTTCTTTTGGGAAGATACCTGGGAGTGGAATGGTAGGGTCATACGGTAGGTAGATGTTTATCCTTTAAGAAATGGTCAGCGTTTTCTAACGTGGCTGTACCGTTTTACTTCTTCTCCAGCAGAGGGTGAGCTTCACTTGCTTCATGTCCTCACCAACGTTTGGTGGGGTCAGTCTTTCTCATTTCACCCACTCTGAAAACAGGATGCAGTGGCACATCATTGTGGCTTTGCATTTGTCTAGTGACTAATGATGTGGACATCTTTTCATGTAGTTATTTGCCAACCCTATACAGTGGGGCCTTGACTCACAAGTTTAATTTGTTCCGAGACCAAGCTCATTAAGGAGCTCGTTAACTCAAATTACTCTATCAACTCAATGCAAAAAATCGGCCGAGAGACAGCTGGTATCTCAAAAAACTCCTTAGTTGGGACACTCGTAAGTCAAGGCCCCACTGTATCTTCTTTGGTGAAGTGCCCGCACCTGTCTCTAATTACTAGGCGTACCGGTTAATAATGCGGATTTTTAATATATATTTTTTAAAAAATGCAAATTTCGTGCCAAAAAAAGCACATTTGCGGGAAGTTTTAATTCATTACTTTATTTTGAAGAAAAGTGCTGCTGAAAGTTATCGTATGCTTCGGGAAGTTTATGGTGAACATGTTCCATCTCAAGATACTTGTGAACGCTGGTTTACATGCTTTAAAACTGATGATTTCGATGTGAAAGACAAAGAGCGTCCAGGTCAACTGAAAAAGTTTGAAGACCAACAATTACAAGCATTATTGGATGAAGATGTGTGTCAAATTCAGAAACAACTTGCAGAAAGATTAAACGATGCTTGTTTACTGAATCGAACCCAATTGTTTGCTAATTTCCGATCGTTTACAAGCAATGGGAAAGATTTTAAAGGAAGGAAAATGGGTGCCACATTAACTGTATGAAAGACAAAAGGAAAACCAAAAAGTCATCAGTAAAATCTTGCTTCAACGGCACGAAAGAAAGTCTTTTTTGCATCGAATTGTGACTGGCAATGAAAAGTGGATTTAATTTGAGGATCCCAAATGCACAAAATCATGGGTTGATCCAGGTCAACCATCAACATCGACTGCAAGGCCAAATCGCTTTGGAAAGAAGACAGTGCTCTGCTCTGGTGGGATCAGGAAGGTGTGGTGTATTCTGAGCTTCTAAAACCAGGTGAAACCATTAATACTGATCACTACCAACCGGTTAATAATGTGGATTAGCTAATAACTGGTAAATAATGCAGATTTTGTAATCAAAGAAAACACGATAATTTCAAGAGTGGCTTCTTGTTCGCTACTTTTGATCTCGGGTAACACTAAGGCACCAAAAGCCTGAGTCATAAGGGCAGGGCAGGGAGGCTGGGCTGCGGGCAACTCCGACCCCCTCACCACGCCACCCCCAGCTCAGTCTGCGAGCCTCCGACCACTGAAGTTCTCACCCGCTTTTAGAAACCACATTCTGTCAGGAGGAATGAAAAATGTACATAAAGATTGCAACATAAGATTGAAATAAAAGATTTGTTTTTCATCTAGTCTCTGTAACCGCCCCTCCCCCCCACCATACACACACAGAGTTCTTCACTTGCTACTACTAGATTCTTTTTTCTTTTCTTTTTTTTTTTTTTTGCAAGTAAGCAGGGAGAAATGGAAATGTCTTAATCTCCTTGTTCCTTCTCTGTAGGCCCACTCTGACTGGCCTTCCTCCATGTCGTGAAAAGAGCCAGATTTAGAAGAAATATTACTTCAGCTCTCAAGATGGAAAAAACATCTAGCCAGGAGGCAGAGACTCTGGAAAATTGCTAATAAATTGTTACTGCCTGCTATTTAAAGGATCCATAAGATAAGGGCGGCAGTGACTGATGGAGGGCCTTGTGCTTTGAGGACTGATGGGGGAAGTGGCGCCTACCAGCTCAGAACAGTCTCTGGCTGGGGCGGCACTGGCCCATGCACCTGGTCAGCAGAGCCGGGCAGCTCCATTCATTGCCCGAGGATCAGCAGTTATTAATGGTGGTTATGAATAATTAAATCAAACGGCATGACTGGGCGAGTTCAGGTATCAGGGGAGTTGCCTGATTTGTGTCCGCAGCATTGAGAAGGCACCAACATGCCTCTTCTGTGACTTTATTTGTGATGCGGGCACGGGGCAGAACTGGGGTAGGAGGTGGAGCCCGGGCATGCAGCTGGCTCAGCCTCCACTGCAGCCCGGCCCAGCTCTTGCATCTTGTTCCCTGAGACCGTCCCTTCCCTCCGGAGGTGGCCCTGAGGGCGGCAGCCTGGCCCCACAGCCAGATGCACGTCTGGACCAGGCTCTGCTGTGGGACCCACCTCTCTTCCAGCCGGCAGACCTTCCCAGGTCCGAGAAGACGAATCCTGGTCTCCAGCAGCCTGACCTGTCAGTCACACACGTCTCTGCCTGTCTTCTCCCTTTGTTTCTGGGTGTCAGTCACGCCTGTGGAGAGGCCGGGGTGGGACTCCAACGTGCCCCAGGAGCCGTGTGAGGGAGCTGAAAGTTCTGCCCACTCTCCCCACCCACCCCCATTTTCCCATAGGATCCCCAATCCTTAGAACCACCTGAAATCCTTGAACAGACCACATCTTTCTGCCCTCCACCCCCTCAATGCGTGGAAGTGTTTGCATTCTCAGGGATCAGCGCGGGGAATCAGCTGCCCCCGTGACAGCGAGTGGGCTGCAATGTGGGGGGGGGGGGCAGGGCTGTGGAGCCTGAGTGGGCAGGAAACTCCAGCATCTGGACTTGCCTGAGGATGAGGCATCTTTGGGCAAAATGACCAAACAAGCAAGTCATGGTGGCGCCCTTGTCATTTCCTCCTCACTTACTTGCCCTAAAGCCCTCCTCTGATGCCTCTCTCTTCCACTCAGGGGAGCTCTGGATTCGGCTGCTGTCTTTCCCAGTGGGTGCCTAGGCTCAAGGCAACTCCCTTCCCTTCTCAGATTCAAGCAAACCCCGTCTCCTTCCAGCAGGGCCTCGCACCCAGGCAGCTAAGGAGCACAGAGGGTGTGAATGTTCTGGGCGGCAGGGCTCCCTACATTTTGTTTGCTCAGCTAATGACGGCGAATGGGGCCACTGCTCTCTGTGCGGGGAGCATCCTGCGCAGTAGTTGTCCCTTGCACAAGGCCCACGGCACTCAAGTTCTGGAGCCCAGATCCGGCCCCAAAGTTCACTCTCTCCTCAAACCCCTGGCCCTCCTCTTCTGTGGGGGCCTAGGAAGATGGATCTCTTCCTGGGGGCAGTGAAGGCCCCTGGATGGCGTGAGTATGATGTCAGGGCCCAGATCTTTGACCTTGGCTGAGACTGGTGGGCAGGGACTTGAGGAAAAGCCAGGACCTGCTGAGGCTGTGGCTGGAAAATGGCCAACAGCAAAGGCTCTGGCAGCTTCTCACATCCCCCGGGGCTGTCTGTCTGGTCTGCTGGGAACAATGCTGATGTACCCTTGACCGAGCAAATTCAGCCTAAAATGCCTGCTCCCCAGGTGATGGAACTAGACCAGTGGTTCTCAACCTTCTGGCCCTTTAAATACAGTTCCTCATGTTGTAACCCAACCATAAAATTATTTTCATAACTGTAATGTTGCTACTTTTATGAATCGTAATGTAAATATCTGATATGCAGGATGGTCTCAGGCGACTCCTGTGAAAGGGTCGTTCGACCGCCAAAGGGGTCGCGACCCACAGGTTGAGAACCGCTGAACTAGAGCCTGAACAGAGAGAATCAGGCAGGCAAAGGTCTGGCCTTCTTAAGGGGGGGTGTGGGACATGGCAGGCCCTGGGAGAGGTTGGGTGACCAGTGGCACACATGGAAGTCTGCCCAACCCACGGTCCCAGCCCGGCCTTCAAGACACCCACCCTCCCGAGGTTCACCAGACACCACCCTGCAGGCCAAGCGCAGCCCGCAGCCCCGGGGTGCCTGCAGACTGCCAGGCAGCACTTCCAGCCCGTGGAGCAGCCACTCACGTGGGCGGCTGACCGTGTGCCGCAAAGCCAGTGAGGGGAACGCAGAGGAGCGGCCGACAGCTGCGTGTCCTCCTGCGTGGGGACCTTCTTGTGGGGCAATTTATCCAAACATGCCCAGAAGCGGGCCACGCAGGAGGCAGCAGGGCGCAGGCTCTGCTCCGAGCCTGAGGCCCTTCGCCGTGGGCAGGGGCACAGAGTGGGGAGGTGGCTGGTCCCACGGGGTGGAACTGGTGGCTGAGCATTCAGGAAGGAGTGCTGCCATCCACACTTGGCCTGAAGGTGGCAGCGCCCCCTGTGTCTGGAGCGGCGGGGAGGTGCCTTCCCTGCAGCCTGTAAAGTAGGCCAGCTTCTCTCCCCTGGCCCGGCTCCAGCCTTCGGAGGTTATGCAACCGCCTCACCTCTGTTTTCAGAGATTCGCTGCTGGAATCATCCACTCACGCACCACTCACTCCCCGGCCTGGAATGGCACGGAGCGGCTCCTTGCAAAAGCCATCATCACCTCGAGGGGCCTTGCAGGCAAGTGTGCCCTCGGGAGGCAAGTCCATGTGGCTGAGAGCCCCTGCCAGGCCACCTGCTAGTCGAGTGGCTTTGGCCCAGTGACTGTCCCTTCTAAAGATGACCATCAGCATTCCCGCGATTTCCTCCCTGCCTGCCCACCCTCCTCAAACAAGCCAGGAGTCACCAGGCCGGATGGGGTGGAGGGATAGAATGGAGCCTGTGAAGGGATGGAAGCACCCGCTGTCCATCAGAAGCTAACTCTGTGGGCACCAGGCAGTGGACATCTGTTGGACCCAGCAGTGTGCGGCTGAGATGCAGGGCGCCCCCGCTGGGCGTGCTGGGGACTGCAGCTCCAGCCTCTGCATCCCGGCCAGCCCAGGAGGGACCAATAACAGTCACCATGACAGCCACCACCTGCGGATGCGGACTGTGTTGTGTGTCCAGCACTCGCCCAGGCAATTTGTATCCATTGACTCATTTAATGCGAATAACCGCCCTGCACTTGTTGGTACCCAATTTAATAGAGGAGAAACCGAGGCACAGAGGAGCTGAAGAACATGCCCAAGGTCACACAGCTGGTAAGCGGCCGTTCTGAATCCAAACCAAGGCAAGCTCAGCTCCAGGCGTGCTCTCCAAGGCTAAACTGAGGTGCCTCTTAAAGATACAGTCAGCACCGCTGTTGGCAGAGGCCAACGGAGAATCCCGGAGGAACGGTTATCAGGCATCCCAGTCGTTCCGTGTACAGAGCACAGGTCTCTGTCCCCTGGCCACCCGATGTCGAGTGGATGCTTAAGAGCCAGGTGTCAGCCGGTAGAGCTAACGGGCAGCCCGCCTCTGAGGCCAGGAAGGAAGACTCCCCGGGGGAGCTTGTTCCCAGGGGGTCGGGGCCCTCCGGCGCCCATTCCATCAACACCGCGCTCTTTAATTGTGTCCCAAACCCTGAAATAGAGCAGCACAGGCCCCCCGACAGAACAGTACACCCCGGGGAGACCAGCAGCAGAGTGAGAGCAGCCAAGGCTACCCCCGAGGGTGGGAGCTGCAGAAACATTAGGATGGAAATGAAGTTGGAGAAGAGACGGCTCCATGGACTTTGGGGACCGCTTTTCTTTCATTCCGTAGATTGCCTTTCCCAGAGCAAATTAAACCCTAAACACAAAGCAACTGCTCAAGGGAAGAGGGACTCTGCTTTCCTGCTGCCAGCCTGGATGCTCCCGGCTGGGCCTGCCTGCGAGGCCAAAATCCTAAAGCCGGGGGCATGGCCTGGATGTCCCTGGCCACCTACTGCAGATGCTTGGGATCATGAGGGCACATTTCTACATAACTAACCTTCAGCAGAGGGAATGGAGGTGGGGCAGCCATCAGGCCTCAGCCAAAACTATTAGAGCCGCTAATTGCTGCCTGGGACTCTAGCAGGGGCTTTTATGAACCTGCAGAATTCCCAGGGAGCCCCCGGGGCTGCGGCATCCAGCGTCCCCCTGCAGAGAAGCAGCAGGCATTGCACTCATCACAGTGTCCTCAACCTGCGGTCCCTCCCCCAACCTCAGTTCAGTTCCCAGCGTCTTGCAGCCTAATTTTTCCGGGGGGTGGGGTGGGGAGGGGTGCATGCAGAGGTTGGACTCTCATAATTATATTAAGAGCTTTTGACAGGACCAACCTTTCTGTCTTCTATTTCTGTCTTGATGAAATTCTACTGTGCCACGTTAATGGCTGAAATAAATGTGAGGGGAAGGACCTAGCAACCTTTTCTGGAACCAGGGGAGACAGTGGAGTGTGTTGTGTGCCCAGCACTCACGACCATGGGGAGATTTATGGCTTGTTCTTGTGACTAATAGGAAGACTGCCCAGACTTGGGGGGAGGCGAGGAGGTCGGGTAACCCATGTTGTCTCACATTGAGTGAAACGTACTGCATTCCGTTTTGTGCCAATATCAAATCATACCGCTGGACGTGGCCCCCAGAGGGTATCTGGCTATTCCTCTTTCTATTTCATGGGCCAGCTCTCTCCTTGCACCCCTGCTCCGGTCTTGCCCTGACCCGTCGTAGTTGCCTTGTTATGTATGAAAAGGTTGATGCTGGCCAAGACAAGGCTGCTGACCAGGGCCTGCAACTGGCATGTTGGCCAAGGTCCTGGCTGCCTTCCATCCCCAGCCGCCTGCTTCTCTGACCTCAAGGCATGTTAAAGATATAAGAGCATAATGGTCAATATTGCAGGCCTCCTGCGAAGAGCAGTGAGGTTGGAGGCAAGGTGGCCTCTCTGTGCGATGAAAGGGGTCAAGAGCAGCATGACAAAGAGCCACCTGCTCTCTCTGAAGACCCTAACAGTAACTCACATGATCAATTATGTAACACATGCCAGGTCCCGAGTCATGCATAGAACATGGCTTATCTAACTTAAGCATCAGGACAACACTGTGCTCCTGATGGAAGCATCATGCATACCCTAGTACTTACTAATCAGCAGGTGCAACACGACCAGGGTATCACAAGGCATGCTACTGCTGCACTCTCACCTCTGAGGACCTGCATCAGTCAAAGGTATGCCGGGCTGCAAGTGACAGAAAGCCAAACTTACAGAGGTGTAAACACCAAGGGCCGTATTTGTTACACATACCAAGAAGTGAGGCTGATCTCGTTGGTCCAGTGGCTCGGTGCTGTCAAGGCCAGCTGCTTTAGGCCGTTCTTACAAGGCTGGGAGCTGTGGATGCTGCTCAAGGCATAGGGCCCGTTAAGCCAAGATGTGAAGCCAACAGCATCATCCCTCTCGTCAGAAAGAACAAGGACCTCCCCATAAGCTTCTAATGGACTTCTGCTGACACCCCGCTGCCCAGAACAGGGTCATGAGACCATACCAGGGACTGAGAAAGGCAGCAATTGCCCTTGACAATGAGCTGCCGAGAATGAGGGAGTGGGACCAGCAGTCAAATAGACATGGCTCGTTTGCATGGTACTTATCCAGACGAGGAGAGTTCACAAGGACCTTCCTGTCCAACACGCGAGAGTTGGTTGGTTGGTAGTACGAACATTGGAGAAACGAAGAACTGAGGCACAAAGAGTTGTCATATAAGGTTCCTAAAGTCCTAAGTAGGAGGTTGCAGAAAGGAGTCCAGCCCAGGTCCTTGCACTCTGCGCCCTTTATCAGGCCATTTTGCTTTATTTGTTAGCAAGTTCTGTATTCAGGCCTGGGGAAGTCACATCACCAACCGGGGCCTTGGCTTCCTCATCAGGGGCACCATGAGCGCAGGATGTGGACTCAGGCAGTGGCTCTGTCACTCCTCACTCTGTGGCCTCGGCACTTCCCAGAGTCCGCTGTCCTCGCATCCAGATGGGGAAAGTACCTCGCACACAAGATCGTTGCCAGGCACATAGATGCTCAACAAAGGTGTCACTACTACTATTATTATTATTATTGTTATTATTATTCTCTAGTTCAGGCTTATTTAATAGTTCAGCTCTAACAATAGGGATGGCCCTCTTGCACTTGGTATATCTATTTATAGATCTACTTAAACATTAGATGGTTACTTAATTGAACACAGCCTCTGGAGTTCAGGGACTCTCGTATTTCTCTGTGATGCCAAACATCTCCCCTTTCCTCATCTCCACGGCACCCGCCTTGTGCCTATTTACAGATTGGACCTAGATTAGGTGACAGAAGGATTGCATGCACATGTACATTAACACAATCAGCACAAATAAATACCCCCAAGAACACCCCCAGAAAGCTGGGTGAATTCATCCTAACTCTTGAGTAGAGGAAATGAAGACAGGGTTGAAAAGACCATCCCCACTGGCTTTGACTACACATTTCACCTTGGACTGAGTGTTTAGTCCCTGGGCACAGCCCGAGCGCGAACAGGCCTGGGTATGAAACGCAGTCTGGGTGTGTGTGTGCCGTGCTCATAGGAAGAAGCTTATGACGTGGGCACTCAATTTCTGTAATCTGTTCTAAATTTAAGCATGCAAAATGTCAAGTTATCTCACTCTTTAGCGTGGGTTTAAAAAAAAAAGATTTCGATTTATGGCTGGATGTTGAGAACTGCTGCTTCATGTCAAATCCTGGCAGGCCCCTCAAAAGCAGCCAGTGACCCAGAAGTCACTCCTGAGCTGAAGGTCCGTGTGTTGGCCCTGGAATAAGCCAAACTTTCATGAGCACATGAAAGCACCACACGTTCTCTCCCGCCATGTTGGGGTGAGGGTTCTTGAGGCTGCAACGGCTCCTGGCACCACCTGTGCTCCCCAAGTCACCCCAGCCCCCTCCCCTCCATCTGTCCTACAAAGTGCTGTCACAGAGCCCACAAGGCACCCCCTGCGAGGCCTGGGGTGCTGCATCCCCTGGCCCTTGGCCCCTTGGTGAAGGTATGCCCCCCCCAAAGGGCTCCCCTAGACTTAGTGCCGGGGCCTGAGGGACAGTATCTGCCTTTGGGGTCCCAAGTCACTTTTCAAATGTCCCTGTGTTTCTGGGACTTCAGGAAGGCGCCAGGGGAGGTGAACTGTGTGTCTCCTGGTGTTTTCTTAGGTAACAGCCTTTCACAACATCCACTTCCTTAGCGAAGGCCTGAGAAGAAAGCTTTGTGAAGGTTAAAAGTGCTCTCTAAAAAGCCAGAGGGGATGGGCGTGGGAACCCCTTCTGCTCCTTTTCCATCCAGGTCTGGTTCCATCCTCTGTCTGGTACAGAGAAGCAAACCTGTTTCCATTGTTGTGACTGAGAGCCAAGGTGGCAGAACTCCGTGGTGGGACTGGTGCGTTCACAGCCTCGTTAACAGTGTCATTACTCCCCACCGCAGGGGCTGCCCCCGCAGCCACCCAGTCTAAAGCCATCCCCTGATCGACTGCAATCTCATCTTCCTGTTACTTCTCAGCGCCTTGCTCTCTGGCAGTTTCCGTGTTTACCTTCGTCTCCAGGGCACAGGACTCTTGGAGTCAGTCTTGATCAGTTGCGTCCACGGAGCCCAGAATAGAGACGTGTTCCATCCACATCGAGGCTCTCTCAGCGATAGCTCCTGTCACCCAGGAGAGGCCAGGAGACAGGGGAGAACCAGAGAGGAAGGGACCCTGGTTTCCACCCGGGGGGAGGAAGCCCTTTCCAGGAGAGACCCAAAGCCCGGGGGGGCGGGGGTGATGGGGAGGTAAGAGAGAGTGTAAGGGTGGCTTCCTCCCCTCTCCGTTGCTGGATCTACAGGAATAAAGGAAAAGAATTCAAGTCTCCCGCAAGCTTTTAGTCAAGCATCTCCTTCAGCGATGTGCTTGACGTGCACATGCTCCTCTTTCTCGTCTCTGTGTCCAGGAATAGTCTCCAACCAGCCACTGGGATCCGTCCCTCCCTCTGCTCCCAATGCCCATCACAGCCGCAGGGGCGCGAAGGGCCACACTGGCCAGCTGGTGGGAACATAACATGCACTCTGTAGGCGTCCGTGCCTACCCGCCTAAACCGAGACGGCTATGTGGACGGCACACACTGACTTTCAGAGATGAGACGTCAGTCAGGGAGAAGCCCACATGGGGGAAGAGGGAATGAGGCCTGGGGACAGTGCTGGGGAGCATTGCCAGGGAAGCTGGGGGTGTGGGGGGGCGGGCAGCTTTGATCTGCTCAGGCTGCAGAACAGAATGTCACCACTCTTCGGCTTAAACAACCCGCCCCCCCCCCCCCCCCCCAAAAAAAAACACACACAATTCTGGAGGCTAACAGTTCAAAATCAAAGTGTTGGCTGGTTTGGTTTCTTCCGAGGCCTCTGTTTTTTGGCTTGCAGGCGGCCACCTTCTCACTGTGTCTTCACAAGGACTTTCCTCGGTGTGTGCACACCCCGGTGTCTCTCAGTGTGTCCAAATGTTCTCCTTTTATGAGGACACCGGTCATGGTCATAGTGGATTACAGCTAACTCAGCCTCATTTTAACTTAATCACCTCCCTAAAGGCTCCATCGCCAATTACAGTCACATTCTGAAGTGAGGTGAGGTTTTCAACACAGGGATTTGGGGAAGACACGATCCAGCCCATGGTAAGGACTGTAGTAGAATGGAGCCACGGACATCACTGACTCTGCAGGTTTGACAGGATGGGAGGTGGAAAGAAATGGTGCAGTAGTAGAACCCGAGGTGAAATCTGGAGTGTAAAACCACTGACTAGAATTGGGATTGTGTTATTGTTGTAGGCGGTGGCGGGAACGGCACCAGGTGTCTGGCGGGTGGGGTCAGACCAAACACGGGGTCAGCAGCCTCGGCACTTGGTTCTGGCTGGGAAAGAATTCAGAGTCGAGACTCAAACTGTAAGAGAACATTTATTGGGGAATCACAGAGGTAGGAGGAGTAATTCCCAGAAGAAATGGGCTTAGGCACCGAGTTATGGAGGCAAAGGAAGGGCCCTGGGAGCTTGGGGTGAGGAAGCTAATGGTAACGTGCCTGAGGTAGGGGGTGAGAAAGGGAAAGGAAAAGGCCCGGGTGTGCTTCTGGGAGGGAGAGCACACGCCCCGCCCTCAGTCCTAAGGGTTCTAAGGTGGAGATTTTAGGGGCAGTCCCAGGGGAAGATCTCAATGGAATATTCAGCAGTTTTCCAGGTGTGTCCTCTCCGGGTTGTGGTCTCCACTGGTTGATTGGCCGGCACTGAGGCGGGGGATCATTATTCCATGCAGCTGGTCCTGACATCAGCCATGGCTAGTTTTGTTGCTTATTTGGGCCTGGAGCTGAAATAAAACTGATGCCTAGATGTTATCTCTGGGGCGGGAGGGGGAAGGTCAGGGGTCCAAACTGCATGATCAGCGATATGCTAGGGGAGGAAATTCACGCTGGGGGCAAGGTCCCGCCCTCCAATTGATTGTCCACTGCTAGGCACCTAGGGCTTACCCACCCGGTGACCGGTTGTACCTGGCCCATCAGCCTCGCTCTGCTCATGTCTGTCTGCCTGCCTGCAGCGGTCGCCAACTGGTGGTCCGCAGACCACTGGTGGTCCGTGACATCCGACAGGTTGGCGACCGCTGGCCTACAGCATGATGGGTTGAATTATGCTCCCCACCCGCCCCCCAACAACAACAAAAGCTGAAATCCTAACTTCCAGTACCTCAGAATGGGACCTTATTTGGAAATAGACTCTGTACATAGGCAAGCAAGTTTCAATGAGGTTATTAGGGTGAGTCCCAATGAAATTTGACTGTTGTCCTTATAAAAAGGGGAAATTTGGACACAGAGAGACAAACAGAGAACAACAATGATATGAACATAGAGGATCGAAAGGATGGATCTATAAACCAAGAAATGCCAGAGATTGCCAGTCAACCACAGCAGCTAAGGAAGAGCGAGGAAGGACTTATTTCCCTGCAGTTCTCAGAGGGAGCGTTCGCTCCTTTCTGACCTCGCAATTGAGAATTATTTTTTATAACATCAATGCCAGATGTTTCCAAATTTAGAATTTAAAATATTTACGTACCCTTCTTTCTTAGACCTCAGACCTGTCTCCTGGAATAAATTTTTTCTTCTCTTTATAGTACAGCCTTTTGGATTTCCATTAGTAAGAGATTGGAGGTCAACTTCCTCAGCATTTATCTGAAAATGTCTTTATTTTGCCCTTGTTCTTGAGAAGCAGTTCTGCTAAGTATATCAGTGCAGGCTGACAGTTATCATCTCAGATACTTTCTTACTGTGTTCTGACTTCCGTTGTTGTGAAATCAGCTCTCAGTCTAATTGTCACTCATTTGTAGTTAGTTATCTTTCCTTTCTCACAGGCCTGTCTTAATGATCTCTTTGCCTCCGATCCTGGAGGTTTGCTATGATGTGACCAAGTACCTTCTTTTGTCTACTTTTTAAAAAAATTTATTCTGCTTGGCAGTCATATGACTTCCTGAATCTGAGGATTTGTATCTTCATAGTATTTTGGGCAAAATTGTTTTGGTGCAGAGGAAGTGTGCTAATAAACTTTTCGTTTTGGTGCAATTTTGGATTTACAGAAGCACAAAGATAGTGCATAGTACATACACCCACATCCAATTTCCTGTATTATTAACATGTCATGTTAGTAAGGTACACTCTCATTCTTTTAAAAAATTCTTACTCCCACCAATTCCCTCTGTTCTCTTTTTCTGTAATTTTGATTACATGTATGTTGGCATGTTTACTCTGTTTTAAATGTTTCTTAACTACTCTTTCATAATTTCCATCTCTTTTGATCCTTGCCCTTCAGAGTAATTTATTTAGACCTATCTTCCAGTTCACCAATTCTCTCTTCAGCTGCCTGTGCACATCCAAACTGCTCTTTAACTCATTGATTACTACTTTACATTTTTATTATAGGTTTGGTTTCTATAAGTTCTATTTGAATATTTTCCAAACTTAATTCGGATATTGTCACTTTGATAGACTCTTGTCACTTACTTGTGTTTTTAATTCCAGCTTTGTTTCTTTAAACATTCTCTATTTGATAATCCCAATATTTGAAATCTCTGTAGTTCAATTGTTTATTTTTTATTCTGACTCTTACTCATGAAATATTGTTTCATTTTATGTTTTGCAATTTTTTTCTTTCTAAGTGTCTATTTGCTGCAACTTTATCAATAAAAATTGTGTGAGGCTTGGGTTGAGAATATAACTAATTTTCCATATTATTAACATTTCACATTAATATTCAGTATGCAATAGGTATGTATAATTGAGGTGCCACAGACAAGAGTCCTAAATAGCCCTGACCGGTTTGGCTCAATGGATAGAGCGTCAGCCTGCGGACTCAAGGGTCCCAGGTTCGATTCCAGTCAAGGGCATGTACCTTGGTTGCGGGCACATCCCCAGTAGGGAGTGTGCAGGAGGCAGCTAATCAATGTTTCTCTCTCATCGATGTTTCTAACTCTCTCTCCCTCTCCCTTCCTGTCTGTAAAAAATCAATAAAATATATATTTTTTAAAAAGAGTCACCTAAATGACAATGCTTGGTTTGGGAAAGGGGTTACTTGGCCAAGTCTAAGACAGACAGTTGCCCCTATTGTCTGTCTCTAAGAGCTGTGTTGGCTTTTGTTGTTCTAATTTCCCCTTTCTCTGTGGGTGTAACTCGTTGTAAAACCTAGGAGCACTTGTGGTAGCTTTTGATCTACCTCCCCACTCCGACACGATCTTTCTGGGCACTGATGCTCTACCCAGGCCAGGGGGATGCACACGGGGCCCCAGAGTTTACTTGCCTTTGTACTGTGCTGACTCACCTGCCTGGATTACAGCAGCTGCTTTGCACCTGGCTACCACCACAGTGTATGTACTGTGTATATTTTATATTTATTATCAAACATTCTCTGAAATACATAATCATCTCTATTATATGCACATGTGTGAATAACACAGACAGTACATACGTTGTATGAATCTATATAGTTAAGCAGTTATTAATGTGTTGCTAAAGAGGGTATGAAATGAGAAGGAAAGAGGTGAGTTCATTCACACATTTGCAAGCAACAAGCAAAATAGGAGAATGATTTGTCCAATATATTTGCATTAATGAGGCAGGAGCTTGGGAGAGATACATATTTTAGCACCTTGTTAAGGTAAATATGAAGAGAAAACTCTCATTAAAATTTCCAAATAAGCCAGCAGTACATTTTGGACACCCCAGTTTCCACACACGGGAGGGGAGAGAAAGGCTGGGGGCAGGCAGGGCAGCTTCTCAGTGCTGCAGACCTTGCTGGCCCTTGAACCCTGAGGGGGAGTTAACAAAAAGGTGATGCTCACAACTTCACGCCATACCAACTACCCTCCCAGGCCATCCTAGTCCAATTCTTAGTTTTCTCTCCAGTCACACTTTGCAGAAGTTGCACCTTTACCTTTCAGCTAATTATCTGTTACCATTGTTCCAGTCCTCTCAGTCACCGTCCAATTCTTTCATATTTTTATTAATTTCTGAGAGGAAAGGAGAGGGAGAGAGAGAGATAGAAACATACATGGTGAGAGAATCATTGATCAGCTGTCTCCTGCCACGCCCCATACTGAGGATCGATTGAGCCCACAACCCAGGTATATGCCCTGACAGGGAATCGAACTGTGACCTCCTGGTTCATAGGTCAATGCTCAACCACTGAGCCATGCTGGCCACGTAATTCTTGAAATGTCTCTTCCCAGCTGCCCTAACATCCCTTTTAACACATTGTGTGCGGGAAACGTATTTATACGTTTTACGTATTTATACGTTCTACCAGGGTAGTAGAGCGTGGGACACGTATTAATACGTTTTTTATAGACTAGCAGTAGAATGCGGGTAACGTATAAACATGTAAACTAAAGTTATCGTAATTTTACTGAACGTTGCCATTTGCGCAAAAAATTAGCAAAAATGGCCCACGTCACCTGTTAGCATGCAATAAAAACTACCCACAAACAATGTGTTAATATATAAAACCAGAGGCCCGATGCACATCTCCTACTACCTCCTTGGGTCTGTGTGCCCCGTTCACCATGGCAGCATAGGCTATGGACACGGGTGCCTACCCCTGAAAGGGCACCGGATGAGAAGAAAGCTCCTAACACAGTGGTTCTCAACCTTCCTAATGCCGCGACCCTTTAATACAGTTCCTCATGTTGTGGTGACCCCCAATTTCATTGTTACAAACTGAACATCATTAAAGCATAGTGATTAATCACAAAGACAATATGTAATTATATATGTGTTTTCCGATGGTTTTAGGCGACTCCTGTGAAAGGGTCGTTGGACCCCCAAAGGGGCCACGACCCACAGGTTGAGAACCGCTGCTCCAGAAGCTCGTCCACCCAGCGCCGGGGCGGGCCGGGTTAAATTCTGCCGGGCACCCAGCGGCTGCACGAGGCGAACACAACACTAACTTCTCTTTGGGACACTTTGAAGGAAATGCGCACGCCCCCCGGGTCGCGTTATTCCATTCGCTCTGGTTCCTGCTGGGAATTTTCCGCAATCCCTTCACACCGCGCGGGCTCCGCCTGGCAGCCCTGGCCCCGC
>NW_006288434.1:1744370-1749912 GCF_000327345.1 Myotis davidii
CGTGGGACACGTATTAATACGTTTTTTATAGACTAGCAGTAGAATGCGGGTAACGTATAAACATGTAAACTAAAGTTATCGTAATTTTACTGAACGTTGCCATTTGCGCAAAAAATTAGCAAAAATGGCCCACGTCACCTGTTAGCATGCAATAAAAACTACCCACAAACAATGTGTTAATATATAAAACCAGAGGCCCGATGCACAAAATTCATTCAAAAGTAGCCGCCCCCCCCGCCCCCCCCACTGCCGGCACTGGTTTCCCTCTGTCACCCGGGAACAGGGCTTCCCTCACAGCCCCGGCTTTGTCCGGAACATTGTCTAATTAGCATATTACGCTTTTATTATTATAGATTGTATTTCTCCTACTACCTCCTTGGGTCTGTGTGCCCCGTTCACCATGGCAGCATAGGCTATGGACACGGGTGCCTACCCCTGAAAGGGCACCGGATGAGAAGAAAGCTCCTAACACAGTGGTTCTCAACCTTCCTAATGCCGCGACCCTTTAATACAGTTCCTCATGTTGTGGTGACCCCCAATTTCATTGTTACAAACTGAACATCATTAAAGCATAGTGATTAATCACAAAGACAATATGTAATTATATATGTGTTTTCCGATGGTCTTAGGCGACCCCTGTGAAAGGGTCGTTCAACCCCCAAAGAGGTCGCGACCCACAGGTTGAGAATTGCTGTCCTAACAGGACAAGTGGGTGTGTTTAGGTTCCCAGTGCCTGGGGATACGGAGGCATCATATCTTTGTGTGTAGAGGAAATGTGTGTGATCTGAAGTTAGCTTGCCTGTGAATGAGGAAGCTCTGAAACTTCACCGGTACTGAAATAAACTCTTTGCTTTCCTAGGAACATTTAGCTCCTCACTGCTGGGAATGCTGATCCCTGTGCCAATCAAAGACGGTCCGCTGTTGGCAGCGAATAGAAGGCTCTGTCTTGGTGACAATGATCTGTGACTGACCTTCCACTGATGGCTCCACGCTGAGGCCCTGGTGAAGTTCTCCTCTTGTTTCCAGGTCATGAGGAAACCTAGGTGTCTACAAACAGGTAAAATGTCACCAAAGGATAAAATTCTTTACTTCTTTCTAAAAGATTTAAATCAGAGACAGTGCCTTATTTTATAAACTCACATGAATGACCTGAATTTTACTGTGATGGAGCCAAAAACAGACTAGTGGCAATAAAAACGCAGGCTTATCCTCAGAGATAAAATTAAAGGTATCCCTTGTTGGCCATTTTTATTCTTCCATAAATTTTATATTTGTGCCATTTTTAAAAAATCCTTTTTTCCTTTTAGAATACCTTAAAAAATGCTTACCTTTCTTATTGATCTCTATTTCTATGGCTAATATTCACATACTTGGTGGGTTTTTTTTTAAATACTTTTTCTTTTTAAAAAATATTTTTATTGATTTTTAGAGAGAGAGGAAGAGGGAGGAAGAGACAGAAACATCGATGAGAGAGAACTATCCATCAGCTGCCACCTGCACACCCCCAACCTGTGATTAGCCCACAACTGGAGCATGTGCCCTGACCCGGAATCGAACCGGCAATCTCTTAGTGCATGGGACAGCACTCAACCACTGAACCGCATCAGATGAGCACTTTTCCTCTCTTTATTAAAGAGGTTTTACATTTAATGTGCTCAAATCTGTCCATCTTTTTCTTTAAGACTTTTGGGTTTTTTTATTTTTTTATTTTATCTTGTTTAGGAAGACCTTTATTATCACTAGATTACAAAGAGATACTCTAAACATCTACATTTTCTTTTTACATCTCAATCTTTAATCTCTCTGGAATTTGTTTTTGTGTATGGTATGAGATAGGGATCCAACTTTATTTCCCCCCCTTTTTGGTGATCCCACGTTGCTTTTTACAGGTCTGGAAAGGAATGCTCAGCCGCCAGGTAGCCCTGAGGTCAGTAGTAGGATCCTGTTCTGTTCCCACTGATTCTGTTTTGTTTTGTTCTTTTGTTTTTTACATATATTTTATTGATTTTTCACAGAGAGGAAGGGAGAGAGATAGAGAGTTAGAAACATCGATGAGAGAGAAACATCGATCAGCCGCCTCCTGCACACTCCCCACTGGGCATGTGTTCGCAACCCAGGTACATGCTCCTGACCTGAATCGAACCTGGGACCCTTCAGTCTGCAGGCCGACGCTCTATCCACTGAGCCAAACCGGTTAGGGCTGATTCTGTTTTTGTTTTTTCTTCTTCTTTCAAGTGGAAAAAGCGCACGTGAAAATGCTTAGTTGGGACAAACATGAACAATTTGCTGTTTTTCTTCCAGGAGATGCTCTGACCACAGCACTAGCACCTCAAATTCATTTCCTTTCCATTTCAAAAGGAGTTCATATACACTTACTTCATACTCTCCACCCTGGGAGTTGTCATCACCCAACGTCCAGCTCTATGCTCAAAGCGCTTAAAGTCTAATGAGAAGACAAACTCATACATGCACACGCACACGCACACACATACACACATCTAATAAACATGCATATACATATAGTTAACATGTAAATATATACGCATGCGGATGAGGTGACTATACACTCTAGGGCAGCGTGGGTTATGCCCTGTGAGTGTGCTAATGAGCGCCTCTCCCCCAGCCCCCGAGAGGGTGGGACGGTGTCATTGTTATCATTTACCTGGAGCAAAGTAGGGAATTGGTAGATGTTAGTTGAATGGAAGTGAAAGAACAGGTAGCACGGGAACTGAGAGAAGAAAGAAATCTCCACAGTAAAGGTCAGAGAATGTTCCAGAGGCAGCCGGAGCCGGCCCTAGGGGTTTGGAGAGAGGGAAAGGGGGAGGGATACCCCTGCGCATGGCCTCCCTTGGAAGCAATTTCCTGTTCTCACTATTCCTCCAGGTTGTCTGGGAGGGAGTGTGAAGGCTGCAAACAGGATGTGGATCTCCCTCATCATCCACCTCCAAGCGCTCCCAGAGCCCCCGCAGCTTTTCCAACGCACAGAAATCAGTTCTCTGGGAGCGACTGCCCTGCCACTGTCCTCTCCCAGGGCCATCTGTCACCGGGCATTAGCTCTGGGCACACCCGCTCCCACTGCGGGAAGGGGACGCTCACACCGCCCGCACCGGCTCAGCCTGCCCGCTCCCCTCAGAGCCCGTCTCGGGTCAGCCACCAAGCAGCCCGGGGGGCACGCTGGCCCTGAACATGCTGACCCCTGCAGTCAGCACCGAGGGGGACAAAGGAAAGATGCCAAAGACAAAAGGACCGACCCAGCCTTCCTTCCTGCCCGGCTCCCGCACAGGGACAGAGACCATGAATTCACTCGGCACTGACTGAGCACGGTTTCCGCGGGTGCCTGGTCCCAGGCACTGGATGTACATCCAAGCAGGGCACAGACAGACAGACAGCCCTCCTGGAGCCCGTGCCAGCAGGGGAGGGCAGTGAGGACAACCAACAACTATTATGAACACCTAGAAATAAATGAATACAAATCCATCTCTTCGCAGCTTACCCCAAGTACAATGCATGTACTTGTTCCAGTCACAGTTGAATTCGACCCTAATGGCCAGAATGGCCTCTCTCCCCTCCTAAGGCCAGGGGGCTGGTGATGAGTTCTGCACAGATCAGACCACGCTTCTCTTTTGAAAACCCACAGGGGCAGGAGAGCAGTGGCTGGGAGAAAGGCCGAGCCTATACAAGCGTTTGAATTACATTCTGCACATCTGCAACTAGGGAGCATGCACGTAATAAAAGGCATTGCACGGTAAGCCAGTAAGGGCTGGTTCAAACGCTTTAAAAAGAAACAGCCGGCACAACAGAAAACACTGAGAAAGAAACGGCCTCAGCAGATCTCTACCCTGCAGCCAGCAATCTTTCCCAATCAACCGAGCCTGGGTCTGAGGAGGGTTACCTGAGGGAGAAGGCATATGCTTCTAAACGAAGGAATCCTGGGCATTGAGAAGGAAATGCCTTCTAGAACCTTCCATTTACTGTAGGTAGCCACACACACACACACACACCCGTTTTTAATTTCCCTCCTAATCCCTGTTTTCTCAGAGAAGTTGATCATTCCATCGGAGCTCTGCCTGCCATGGGACACTCCAGCTCCAAACCTTTGCTTGGCTGATGCTTCTTGTCCTCTAGGGGTCAGCTTATGTGCCCCCTCTCCCCATGAAGCCTGTCTGACTAGTCTAGGGCCCACCCTTCAGCCCACACTCCTCACCCACCCGGGCACTTCCCTTCACAAGGAAAGGAAGACCTACATGTAATTGATTGAGTCTTCTCAGAACTAAATATAATTGGAACTTCTGTTTCACTCATTCATTTCTTTATTCACTTGTTTATTGTATGTCTGACTCCACTTGAAGATAAGCTTCGTGGGAACAGAAAATTTATCTTGCTTGCTCTCTCTCCAGTTCCTAAAACAGTGTTTGGCAAGAGTAAATGCTTAATAAATATTTGCTGAATGGAGGAATGAAAAACCTGTCAGATTTCATTGAGCAAAGCAGCTTTGATTTTGCTGCTACCTCAAGCAACCATCTTATTTCCCTTTATTTTTTCCTCAGTTCTATGTTCAGTCTCCACTTTAGTATATATATATATATTGATTTCAGAGAGGAAGGGAGAGGGAGAGAGAAATAGAAACAACGATGAAAGAAAATCATTGATTGGCTGCCTCCTGCAGGGATGGAGCCCACAACCCAGGCATGCGCCCTGACCGGGAACCAGACCATGACCTCCTGGTTCATAGGTCGATGCTCAACCACTGAGCCAGGCTGGCTGGGCATAGCAGCACCTGGACATTTGTTGGCAATGCCAATTCTTAGACCTACCAAGTCAGAAACTCTGCCAGTGGGCCTAGACACTTGTATTTCAACAAGGTCTTCTTGGTGATTCTGTTGCACACTCTCGTTTGAGAACCACTCACTGCTCTACATCATGTGTTAAGACCTAAAGTCAAGAGAACTGAGTAAATTCCATTACCCAAAACAATATCTTGGGGCTTCAGGTTGCTCATTTTTTCTTAATATATTAGGCCACTTCCTGAAATGCCACAGTGCTCAAATTTGATGAAAGGGCTGGTGTCATGGTTTAATACATATTCTGAATTACAGATTATGTTACAGCTTTAGTTTGTCTCTTTGGTTAAGTAATCAGAGACCCACTCAAGGTAGCTTAAATGAGGGGGCCATTATTATCAGGAATCACATGAAGTGATTAGGGAATTTCTGGATAGGAGACAAGATCTAAAAATTGGACACACAGCCTGTAGCTGAGGGGCGGTTCTAAATTCAAGATTTGTGAAAGCATCCGGGCAGAGCTTTAACGCTACCCCAGGGTTGGGAGGCAATTACATTCGTTTGTGTCTGTTTTTCTTATCCTGCTGCCAATGAGCTTTCTTGTTTAATATTGTTTCTGGTCCTCCATAATTTTGAGTTGCAGGGCTATTCTTTCCATGTTTTTCTCTTGAGAACAGAGTATGATAGTGGTACAGAAAAACCGGACCAGAACCAAACAGTGCTCTGAGAGCTTGGAGTTACACTTTATTCACTGTGTGCCA
>NW_006288434.1:1750086-1774839 GCF_000327345.1 Myotis davidii
ATAGATCTAGCTTACGTTTTGGGTGGCATATTATTGATCATTTGTAGTGATAGTCCAGTAGTATTTAATAACTGGTACAACACAGACATCAACCAATCAGAATGGGGAACCGACTGATTAGAATAAGATGTCGCCAATTAGGATGGGCACTGACTATACAGGTCTGGCACAGCCATACCGATGTGTGCCTCCCGATTGTCAGACTGAAGAAACAGCTGTGTAGATTTGTCCCTTCAGAAGGTACTTGGCACAGCGAAGCAATCCATAAAGGCAGAAACATGTTGTTTTTTGTTATGTTTTGTTTGTTTCCTTCTTTTTTTTTCTTTTCTAACCATCACATCTACAGAGCTCAGCACGGTGCACAGGACATATTATGGGAACCTATATTTCTAAATATTTGAATAATACCAACAAATACATTTTAAGTACAAGCTCTAAGTCAAATCTAAAGGGATATTCCTTCCTTACAAATGGCTTTTGAGTCTCCTTGTCAATTCCCCTTGCCCTCACCCTTGCTTTACCAACATTCACGTGGACCATTTCAACAACCTTCTAATTAATCTTCCTGACTCTAGAATCTTTCTTTCTATTACAGCTTCTATACTTTCTCCAAAGCATCTCTCTATTCTAAGATTTAAGTATTTTGGTTGCTTACCATTTTCCTGTTTGAGAATTTGTTCATGAAAAGGAAAGGTATAAAGACATACATAAAAGTGATAAACATAAATACAAGATAGTGGCTGCCTCTAGGGGTACAAGGAGGACTTAGAGACGTAGAGTGGACATCCTGCCGAGCTAAGGAATCAGGGGGCTCTGGGCTGCTGAAGCAGCTGGAATCTGTGGGCCAGAGTGCCTGAGAAAAGGGACCTAGAGAGAGAGGTGACCTCAGAAGTCAGCATGAGAATGTACCTCAAGTCCTTGGCTGAGGGCTAGGCTGTGTGTGAAAGAGATCAAACATTTTGAGGATGTGAGTGAAAGATGATGCTGGGAGATGCTGGAATTCTAGACCAGCCAGAGTAGAGACACCTCACTGAGTACTTTACACTTTCAGTTAGGACTCCAGAAGACCACGCCTTAGGAACAAAAGCCATGCTCTAAGACTAATGCCAGAACTGAAATAGACCTGCCCTAACAGTGAGTGAAACAAACCTGATAGGACCAAGAGAATCCACCAGCAACTTAATAGTAATTTACATACAAAGAGAACTATACCTAAATACCATGTGGTCAAACTGCTGCAAACCAAAGACGAAGAGAAAAATCTTAAAGGCAGCCTCATATCCTTATTCAGTTGCAAAAGAGGGGAAGCAGGGTATGGGGGATGGCTGACTTTTTAAAACATACTTCAAAAATTAGGGTGAAGTAAAGATGGTTTCAGAACAACATACACCTAGAGAACCTGTTGTCAGCAGGCTTAAGAAATGCTAAGGAAAATTCTTCAGGCTAAAAAGAAATGACACTAGACATGAAGTTGGGCCTAAGGACAGAATGAGAGAACCAGAAATAGTATATATTATTGGAAAATATAAAATAAACGCTTTTTTCTTCTCAATTTTTTTGGGGGGAGACAACTGATTATTTAAAGCAAAAATAATACATTGCATTATGGTGTTTTATTACTTATGTAGACAAAATAAACAATAATGATAGAAATTAAGAAAGGCAGGCTAAATAGAATTTTGCTATTATAAGGTTCTTACATTTTATGTGAACAAGTAAAATATTAACTTTAAGTTAACAATCATAAGTTACGGATTCATTTGTAATCTATTTGGACGCAACCATAAAAACATCAATGCAAAACAAAGAGAGGAATTAAAATAGAATATTTAAAAAAGACATTAATCCAAAATACAGGAAAAGAACATAAACAAAAGCAGGTAGTATAACTTGGAAATAAATGCTAGCATGGTACACTTAAACCCAACTAGATAAATGGTAGTACTAAATGAAAATGAATTAAACATTTTAATTAAGAGGAAAAAACGATCAAACTAGATTAAAAAGCAAAAACCAACCATATGCTGCCCGAAAGAGATAGACACAATTTAAATAAATTAATACAAATAATTTAAGAGTAAAAAGATAAGACACAATAAGCATAAGAAATCCAGAATAAGTATTTCAACACAAAGTAAAATTCCAGACAGGGAACATTATCAGTGATAGAAGGGTATGGCATAATGATAAACAGTTGATGCATCAGGAAGATATAGCAACTGTATGTGTTATACAATTAATAACAAAGGTTTAGAACACATGAAGGGGAAAAAAAGACAGAGCAAAAGGGAGAAGTGACACTCACATGTAGTTGCAGGTTTTATTACCTCTGTCCTAGTAACCAATAGAACAACTAGGCAATCAGTAAAGATGTTGAACATTTTAACAATAAGTTCCACCGACTTGATTTGATTGATATTTATCGAACACTAACCTTACAGCCAACAACTGCAGAAGGCACATTCTTTTATAAGATTTTGGGATTGTTCACCAAGATAAGCAACATGCTGGACAATAAAATATGAGCCAACCAATATCAAGAGATCAAAATCTTGCAGGTTTGTTCTCTGGCCAAAGTAGAATTAAGTTAAAATTCCATAACAACAAGATACCGAGAAAATGTCCCAATATTTGGAATGTGTGCACTTTTAGGTAGCCCATGAATGCAAATCGCAATCGCAAGATATATTAAAACATTTTAGCTGAATGATAATGAAACTTAACTCTGCCCATAGGTGTGGCAGTCTCTTCTCTGAGTGTCCTCTTACAAGCCTTAGCCCCCTCCCCCTTCCAATCCAAGGCGCTCAGCCTTTGGGAAGACCCTGCATATCATTGCATTATGAAGCCTGCACGTGCGGTTCCTGTTCTTGTTCTGTTTCTGGCGCTCACTCACACTCCCCGACTCTCCTGCCCGGCTCTGAGCCAGGTGCGAGGAAACAGACCGCATTCTAGTTAAGGGCGAGCATGTTTTGAGTCCTCTTGTCCCAGGGCCCCTCGTTCCCCTTTCCTACCGTGGTTTGAGGTCCAGCTTTGAACGTAGAGTCCACAGCAATTACACCTGAGCATCAAAATGTGATATGCTGTGACAGTAGACAAGAAATAAGATGTGTCTATTAATATCTAGAGATGGCTGTTGAAGGAAGGCCTCGTGTACTTAACTTGCAAGTAAAATGAGAGTCTGCACCTTAGATGACTAAGGCTCAAGGCTCTGTTTGTTGTGACCTATTGCTTTTCTCTAAGAAAGCCCTGAAGAACGAGGTTTTTGACTCGTGATTCGGGGTTATTTCTTTAGTAGTCTTTAGGCACCGGATCTGTGCCTAAAGGTTGACTGGATTGCCAGCTTTGGGTGCTCAGAACTCATCAGAACTCAGAACATTCACCATGAGTCAGCCCCACCGTGCCCCTCACACCACCAAAGAAAGCATTGGGTTTTTTTGGTTGTTTTTTTTTTTTGAGAGGGAGCCCAGACTCTGGAGGTGAGAACCAAAGAGCCTGACCCAGTTCTTGCTCAGGGAACAGGCAGAGAAGCTGTCACAAACAGCTTATATAAGCTTCATGGTGTTAGTACATACAGTTCCTTGCTACAACAAATCAAAAATAAATTTTCAATTTCTTTCCCCAGCAAGAGCTTGAGATTTGCTAACAAAGGCTTATGGCTGTCTAACAGCTGTTTATCACTCCCAGGTAGGGCCCCAGTCACCGGTGGTTCAGGGTTCGAGTCCCCCAAGAAGTCTGTTGTCCTCCCTCCTCCATTCTCCCCCACCCTGTGTGATAAGGAACTCAAGGATCTGCTCACAGGCTTCTGAGGTCACCCTGCTCCCATCCGTGTTATCTTCTCGAAGCAGCGACTTCCTCTCCCATCGCCCACTCTCCAGGACACACAGCACAAGCCGAGGCGAGTGAACTCTCCCAGGGTATTTCTAAGGTCCTATCTTTTGGACGGCTGCCCGGTTCTGTCTGCCCAGCTGCTTCCTTCTGAGAAGGCCCTGAGTGGCCTGGCTGCTTGGGATTGCTCCCTGGGGCCTTTCTCTCCTGCAGCCCTGACAGGGGCCTGCTGAGTCCATCGGGGGCACATTCATCTCCAGGGAAGATCAGACAAGGTCTGCTCGGAGGGGGCTCCGCAGAACTACCTCCAAACCCAGCAGCTGGTGCCCGGCCGTGGCCCTGAATGTCCAGAGGGAACTATTTGTTCCTTGCATGAGACAGAACAGCAAAGAAAAATGGTTTTCCAGGCATTCTAATCAATTACTTGGGTCGTACCTGTTGGCATTTGTGAACAGTTATTTCATGCTACTCATGGTGCTGTACGTTCTATACACATTATTTCATTTCATCCCTATGACAACACAAGGCAGTGGGCGGTTTACTATTCTCATTTTGCAGCTGTGGTAGTGAGACTCAGAGAATATAAGTCACATTGTCAAGACTGAATATTGAGTAAGTGGCAGAGCCAGGAATGAGCCAATAGGGTATAATTCTTAAAAAAAAAATCCTGACCATCCACCTCCCCCCCAAAAAAAACCCTAAAAACTGGTTTGAGCTGGGCCTGTGTGGAACCAGGAGGTTACAGTTGGAGTCTCTGTCTATGGCGAGGCACATGCACAGATTGGGGACTCAATCCCCAGTAGGGGGCGTGCAGGAGGCAGCCAATCAATGATTTTCTCTCATCATTGATGTTTCTATCTCTCCCTGTCCTTTCCTGTCTTAAATCAATAAAAAACCAAATTGATTTGTGATATAGAAGTTAGTCATTTACGCTCTTGGGATTAAATCACCATTTCATTATATAGTCGTGACGGCGAGAAAAGAAGATACTGGTCATTATCAGACGTGTCCTGAAGTTTTCAACTGATGTATTGAAAAATTCAGAGGATAAAAGGGTGAGTCTGGCAGGAGGTAGTAATGGCCAAAGAGGCAAAAATCTAGGGCAAAATTATTCTCGTATTTCACTGAGAAACAAGGGGGAAGACAGGCAAAACAGAAATATAGAAAACAAATATATAGCTAAACAAATATATAAAACAAACATACAGTCTGATGACAGAGGGGCCTCACTGATGTGCTGAGGAGGAGGCCCAAAGTGAGGACAAACAGGACCAGTGCGTGTACCTGTAGGAGGAATAGCAGGAGGCTGACGGTTAGAATACAGCGAGAGTGAGGCTGAAAAACGCGGAAGGTAATAAAAATGGCCCTTTTCGCTTTTTTAGGGCCAAAGAGCTGTCAGAGAAATGGCAGACCCACTGCTCAGAGGTAACAGTGGAAAAAATGCGAACGCATTTCCTAATTCTCCTTTGCTTCTCTTGTCTGCAACTGAGAGAAGAATCTTCAACTGGAAATAGCAAAATAAACAAACTAAAGAACAGAAGTTGTGCCTATGATAAGCAAAAGAACTGTCATTAGTGAGTACCCATTTTATGCCAAGCCCATATCCCTGTTCTAACCAAATCCCATAACTCAGAAAAGTAGGTATTACTATAACCGGCAGGCCCCTCCTTGCCCCCGCCCCCCTCCTCGCCCCCATGCTTTGTTAGCACCTAGGTGGCAATAGGAGGAAAATATAAAGGCGGTAGATCTACATTTCAGCAAGTCATTTGAGAAAGGCCCTAATGAATTCCCTGAGGAAGTGGGGAAATGTGTGGTGGAGGATGGTGAGGTGAAGAGGTTTCACAATTGATTAAATAACTTGATTTGTTGTCAGGCTCCAGGTTTGCATCTGGATATGCCACTTTTCAGTTTTCTTATCTGCAAAATTAAGATAACTATTCTACTTCCCTCATAAGGATTAAGTTAGATCATGTACATTAAGATCATTTTGTAAACTATAATGTATTACATGACAATAACTACTATGGCTATTAGTTAATAGCACCAGTAGAGGGTTTGATCTTGAGACTATTTTAGTCCACATCTCACTAAAGGTATGTATGAAGGTAGAGGAAATAGCTTTATCAGATTTGTAGGTGACACAGAGCTGGCAGTGAAAGCTACTATAGCTGATGTGTCTTAATAATTCAGAGTTTATGCTAGCGTTAGGACAGTCATAATGATTTGGGCAGGCTGGAATATTTGAAAAAACAGTAAGGAAAAAATTTAGCAAGAATTCGCTTTTATATCTGTGCTTGGCTAGAAACAAGATTCCATAAGGACAGAACGAGGCAGCTGTCCACGGAAAAAGGGTCCAGAAGATCTGGTCAACCTCCAACCCAGTCTGAAGGAACTATGTGAGGTGGTTACAGAAAAAGGCAGCAGAATTATGGGTTGTGCTTATAGAAGTAGAGGCCATAGTATTCTTCTTAGGCCAGTACCCAGCTGGAGTCATTTGCTTACTTCTGGAGAGAATATACAGAGAAGCAAGATTTCTAGTTAAGTGACAAATGGTTGAAGGTATTACAAGTGCCTGGGAAAGAGAAGAATAAATAGTGTTGGAAACAATTACTACCATTACAGCAATAGCTAATATTTATTATTTGTATATGTCTACAATAGTCCATTATCTATGTTATCTCATCTAATCCTCTTAACCTGGTGAGGTTGGTAGCATTGTTTTCCTGCTTTCCCATTTTATAGTTGATAAAACAGGATAAATGGTTCACTCAAGGTTACATAGCTAGTAAATGAGAGAGCATATATTTCCACTCAGACTTTCTTATCTAGAACAACCACTTTCAGCCAATTTGCTATGCTGCTTTCTAAAAGTTGGGGGAAATAAGCTCTCTGACAATATTTGGAGGACTCTCATCTGGAAGAGGGATCAGCCCTATGTTATACAGTTCTAGAAGGTAGTGCTAGTCCCTGGAAGTGTACAAATTCGGGAAGGAAGATTTAAGCTCGGGTTTAGGAAGCGTCTAACTTTTAGAGACTATAGAACGGGCTATATCGCAGAGTCTATTTCTCCAACCACTTGCCACGTAGAAGTTAGATGACCAGTTCTTAGGGTTTCTCTTCATGTTACACGATTGTCCCAGGGAGCCTCAGCAACTCTTTTAAGATCTGTCCTTGGCCAACTGTATTAACTAGGACTCATAACTTCAAGTAGCAAGAACCGAACTCACTATAGCTAGAATGTGTGGTCTCTCTTGGAAGAGCAAGGATGCAGCTGATCCTGTCACAATGGAACCAGGACCACGAAATCTAAAGGTCTCTCCAGTTCTTATCTGTACGTGGCCTTGTTGACTTTCTTCTCTCTTATCTTAATCCAACTTCCATCAGATATCAGAAAACATAGCCACTGGGAGTTCCTGGCCTCCCCCCCCCCCACTACCCCCCATCTAATCGTTTCTGCCACTAGAGATGGTATCTTTGGTATCAAGGCAAAACAAATAAATCTTCTGTCAAGGGTACAGGTTGACCCAGTTTAAGAGCCTGCAGCATCTACACCATCAGTTGCAGCCAGGAGAATGGGACTCGTTAAACAATGGCAAGTCTCATGGGAGCAATATGGATGGATCGGAAAAGGATGCATATTAAATAAAATGGTCTTCTGCCCCGAAGGAAAATGACAGAAGGCTGGTAATCAAAAAGCATTGAGAACACCACAGGTTTAAAGTCTTTTTGACTCAACCATATGCAAACTATGAACATAAACTTTAAGGTTCAGGAGTCTCCATGTTGACAACAGTAACTTTTCTGAGACTACCTGAAGGGGATGCTCACTGTTAAGGATGAGTGTTTGGCATCTATCATGTGCTCAGCACTGAGCTAGGTACTACAGGCCATGGTCCCTATGTTCAAAGTCCTAACAATTGAATGGAATTAAGGGCTGAATAGCATTCTGAGAGTCACTTAAAATATAATTATATAGATTAGCCCTTTACAAGTAGGTCTCACATCAAGTTTAAATTAAAACTAGCTTCTCAATGAAATTCTCAATGATTTAGAAATAGCCCAAGCTGCAGAAATTTGTATGCACATAATCATTCATTCATTTGTACTTCGAATGCTATTGCTTTAGACACTCTTTACGGTAATAAAAGTGGTAGTCACAGTTCCCTTCCTTCAAATTTCTTACCTGCTGTTCTCTCTGACTGGAATACTCTTTACCTCACTCCCATCCCCCATTGGTATCACCTCCTTCTATTTAACTCTTGTTCATTTTTTCACATCCTTGATCCTCTTGACTTGGTTAAAACTCTTATTGTAAGCTCCCATAGCATCCTGGGAGCATCCCTTTGGGAAAGCTATCATATTGTACTGATAACCAGAAGGGGGAGCCGAGTTTTTTCCCTGGGGTCATGTCTCTTAAAGCCGAAGAATGAGCACCGTGGACCAGAAGATTTAAACAGAAGCATAGAAAATTTATTACAAGCACATCGACTCCCTGCATGGGGAGGGTTCCCAAATAATGGGTTTCCCATTGAAGCCTTGTAGTCTAGGGGTATATATTTGCTATCAGCCTGTTCTATATGTATCTGTGTCGCCACTTCATTGATTCCTTCAATTGTTCTTGCCCAGCAACGGACCTGAACTTTCCCTGTTCCTATGCCTCAGTTTACCTTATTGTTGCAGACTCTCCCTAGTTTCACATGCCTCCCGCTGAGTCCAGAAGCATTCTATTATTTCTGCATGGTTGGTTCCTGCACTGAGGTTGCTCAAACTGCCGTGTCTGCCCCTGCCCATGTTCCACCTGCCTGTTTTCCAATGGACCCCTGTCCTATCTGCCTGCGTGTCAAGTAACTCCTCTCAGTACTTTTTTTTTCACCCAATGTGTGTCTTCTTTAGTAGAATTAAGCCCCAGGAGGCCAGGGCTATGCTTGTTCTGTCACTGCAATGCCTAGAACACGGTCACAAAAATAGCAGGGACTAACTAGATATTCATTAATTGGGCAGATGTTTACTGAGCGCCTGTGTGTCCAAGCATTGTTCTTGGCACTGAGGATACAAAAGGGGAAGAAAAAAAAGATATGGTCCCTTCCTTGATAGAGTTTCCATGATAGCCAAAGTTTTGATTTGATAGAAGAGTTATCTAATTTAGGCTCATTTCCCAGATAGTGAGAAATGCTGGAGAGATTTGAGTCAAGCCGAATGGAGACTTTGAGTGGCACCGTTAGTTGTTCTTAACTTCCTCATATATTGCTGCTTCTCAATACACATTTCACAAAGCAAAGGCGTGTGCACGAACTTGTTTATTCAGTCCATGAATGCCCACAGGATGTTGAGGGCATCATGGGCTGAGGAGAGACAAACACGTGAAGAACATGACTTATATGTGCACAGTGGTTGGGTCAGTCCAGTCAGACAGCTTTGGTGATTTTTAACCAGTTGGGTCACAGCCCCTGAGTGACCAGCATGTCCTTACTGTTGCTGTGGAGCCTGGGCACGTGGAGCTCCTGGGGAAATGAAGATGTGGCAGCCATAGTATGAGGCCTGGTCAGGACCCGCTAAGAGCTCAGTGCTGAGCAGGGAGATGCAGGAAGGGACTAACATGGATTATGTTGAGGAAGCGGAAAGGCTCTCAGGAGATGGCTTATAAGGCAAGGGTATTATTATAATAGGAGTGAAGGAACAGCAGAGAAGGAGCTCGTTAAGAGTGGGAGGTGGTTGGTGAGCAACGAAAGGATATGGGACAGGTAGGGGGTCCGGGTTGGAAATGAGTCCTTGGAAATGGAAGAAATGACTGTTTTCAAGAGTAAAGAGAGAACTAGGTTTAGATTTCAGCTGATTTCTAACTAATCAAACCAGCTCTTAAATTTGGAACCAGGAAGGACACCCCTACTCCGGGTTTGCGGAACTGCCCTGGCCGCTTATGGAGAGAATCTCTCATCATTCATGCTCACACGAGAGAAACCGGTCTCTGGACAGGCCGTCATACATCAGTTACCACACGTGTGCCCTGGACTGAAAATGCACCCCACCCACCAAGCTGGACACTCAGTGGAACACAGACTGTAAAGCCAACGGTCACCCTCGCCGTTGTCACCCGAGGACAGCAGAGCCTGCGGTGACTCTGTAACCCTGCGATCCGTGGAGGCCACGCTGACCCAGAAACCCCACCCATCCCACTCACAGCCTGCGAGCTGCTGAGGCACCTAATCAGAAAGCACCCCAATCCGGAGCAACAACCGTTTTTAAAATTAGCAGCTTTTAATGATGTGAGCAGAAATCCTTGGACACTTTAAAGAACTGCTCTCCGGAGGGCCGTCTGCTAAGACCAGCAGTCTGCCTGGTAGGTAGAGGGAGGAAAGATCCTTTTGCTGTCTCTAAACCACAGGGGTCCAAGGAATGAGCTGCAGCCGGCTTGGGGTGGGTTTGGGGGGGGGGGTGTCAGGAGAAGAGAAACCAGAGAAAGTCATGCATACAAAGTCTGTAAAGAAAATGTTTTATTTAAAGTGTTAAATACCATCACCAGAATGAGTTTGATTTACATTAGTTGGTGTTCTTTACAGGACTAATCTGCCCTTTTTTTTTTATTTTCCAACTGGAATTCCCTTTAGTTTTAAAACATACTATGTACAGGGCAGCAATGGTCACTGGAATAGTGCTATTTACATGACTAAACCACAAGTCGAGGTGCAGACATGTGAAAATTAAAAAAAAAAAACACACCAACTTTTAAATAAATACTGCACAGTGACGCGTATGTACAAATATTCCATACAGTCATGTCCTTCTTATTAAAATTAGAAAGAATTTATATAGGAATATACACAAAAGATTATGTGACCGTGTCTTAGTGTCAGGGGAATGGTAAACATTTATTCTAAGGGAGAGGATAGACTCGGTAGGTCTATGAAACCAATTGTTGCTGGTACACAGGTGTCTAGATTACTTCAGTCAAGTTTTACTCATTCTCTGAACGACTCTTCCCGGGGCCATCACAGATCTCAGAATGCCAAGACACAATCTCAGTGTTATTTCATATCGCACCACATAAAGAGAAGGCATTTTTAGTGATACTCATTTTAACTTTTGCACCATAGCAAGCAAGACAGTTTTAAATGGTCACCACTCAATTTAAAAAGAGAGAAAGAAAAAAAAAAGCAATTTTTGTGCATGGCCTTAAAGAAATGACATGGATGTGGATTTCAATAGTCATTCCAAGAGATTACATCAACCTCTGTGTTACAGAGTGTACATAAAGAAACAGGAAGTCCGGGTGGTTTATTACGTTAACCAGTGACTTTTCCGCCACACAGGGGGCCTTTAAGAGAAATCTGACCGCGTAGCACCACCCAATGGCAATAACTGTCTGTAAAATCAAAGGCAGGGGTCTGACTTGGGATTTGTGTGTGGACTTTTGGTGATGGCATCAAAGAACTATGAATAGGCAGAATGACTGCCTTTGAGTCATCTAAAAATTGGAGCTTTAAAATTATTTGTTGCAAATTCATGTTTACTCTATTTATTTAGAAATACAATTTGTGAAAAATTGAATTTTACTACAGAAAAAAATGAATTAATAAACAGCCCTGTGTTCCAGGGCCCCAAAGTTTTAGCAGTGTTTCTATTCACATAGTAAATGGAAACTGGCTAAAGAAATTGCTTTAATTAATTAAAAAGCGAAACCCAAGACCTTGTAGAAATAATACTTTAACCCCTGTATGAATAATGCTGGTGCTAACAACAAATTCACTGGACATTACAATGGCCACATGATTTTCGAATTTGCCTGTAAACTAAACTTGGAAGGCGAAAATAAAATTACCATGCACTCACTGGACAACACATTGCAAAAGTTCAACTATCTTCCTTATCAAATACATTCTGACTTACTTT
The DNA here is from genome assembly GCF_000327345.1 of Myotis davidii. Taxonomy (NCBI): domain Eukaryota; kingdom Metazoa; phylum Chordata; class Mammalia; order Chiroptera; family Vespertilionidae; genus Myotis; species Myotis davidii. The sequence continues at coordinate 1,761,799 of NW_006288434.1, forward strand.
AGTGCACTCCCAAGTCATGTTGCAAAATCCTTTCCAACATGCTTGAAATACAGAAAGCTCTTAAATTTTTTCCCCTTGAGAAATTCATAAATTCAGAAGCATCTACAGCTCTGAATCAAACCTGGGGTACAAGAGAGTATCAGGTCAAAAACTGACAATTGTTTAGAATAATGTCCACTCTGGTAGAGAGAAAGAAAATAAAAGATTAAAAGAGGGAGGAGAAGAAAAGGAAGGAGAAAGATGTGAACAATTTGCACATATTGAACTTCATTAGATATGTATATTTAACATGGAAATAAATGGAATATTCACTTATTTGTCACAAAGAGAATTTTAAGGAACTTCTAGAAAGTATTTTCTTTTGTAATGTCTGCCAAAACACAGACTATGATTAAATAATAAACATGGCGTGTCTTTGTATCACCCTGTTGCATTCTTGCCCCCTTTTAAAACCATGCACTAGTGAAAGTTATTTTTAAAAATAATATAAATTGTTGAAAATGGCTGAGTTTTATTCTTTTTTTTTGTTTGTTTGGGTTTTTTTTTTTTGCAAGTTGCAGCCCCAAGAAAATAACTTAAGTATTCAGCTAATCTGTGTCCATGCAGAAAGGTTTCTTTAATTTCATTCAGTACAGTGTAGCCACAGAATTTTGTTTCCCACAGTCCAACGCATTCTGGTGTGAGGGAGTGAGGGCTGCTGGGGCTCCGAGGTCTGCCCCGGTGCACGCGGGCCTGGCTGCCCCCGTCCGCTGCCCAGGGAGGGATGACACTCTGTCTGCCTCGGACCACTGCTCTGGTCTCCTGCTTTTCACCTGATGCTCCCTAGACTTCACTCCTTGACTTATCGCATGGCTTAGTGGCTGGATCGCTCACTCCATTTCTGTGGCATAGCAGGGCTTTGGGGGTCAGAGAAATGAAGAAAAAGGAACGGTAAAAAGATAAAGGTGCCATTGAAAAGGGCTTTTGTTGCATGAGACTGACTGATTCTTTGAGATTAATCCATGGCTTCAGATTGGACCAAAATTTGAGTGTTACTGAACTCCAAACCTGACAGTTCTTCACCGCGCTGCTCTCTCACCGGAGGGCCTTCTTTAGGGCACAATGTGTGCGACTTCCTCTGAGAACACAGGATCGCTTTGTATCCCTAGAAACAGGCTCAGAAGACACAACATTAAGCATGCAGTGTTACCAGGGTTAGCGACCTGTGATTTTTTTTTTTGTAACGCTGGTTGCTATGACAACAGTTTTACAGCTGCTATGAACGAGAGTAAGAAGGTCCCGTTGAACTTTCCAGAGATGACTGGGATGCTCTTCTTGTCAGAGGGGCCAACGTTGGATCTACGAGGGAGGAAGTGGGGAAAAGTTTGAACCATCCAATCACCATGTTGGACAGCTCCAGTTCATCTAAAAGTATCTGGGCCACTCCCATGAAAGATTTGTGATCCATGCGACCATAATCTCCCCAGACAATGATCTGTTGGCAAAATAAAAAGGAGAATAATGTTAGTACAGTCATGTGTGTAAAAACTTGGAAACTAAAATGCATTCAGTGCTGGCATCAAACATCACGTTAAATAGGTGTATGGACTACTGGGATCGCTGTCTTTCACGACCAGAATCCAAAGGTGTATTAGGAGAACTCTATCAAGTGTGAAGACCATCAGTAGTCCAGGGAGGTTGGAGTTCACATGTGATGGGGTTGGCTAGTCTATACTTCACTTTAGAGGAAACAACAGTGTCTGTGGCTTTACAGCACGGGCCACTGCTTTGAAGTTTCCCCAGAATTTCAGTGGTGAGGAGCAGAAAAGCACGTGGTGAGTAAGGATGCTGGCGACAGGTCTGGCTCCATGAAAGCGCGTTCTTAGGTTAAGGGATAAACAATTCAGTCAATACCTGTAAGACCTTTCCTTGGGGACTTTCTTCGAAAGATAACAGCTGCTGGTATAAGGGTTCCAGCGTTTTCCGGGCCACTTTTGTTTTCTTTTTGGCTACGCAGACTCCATTATCCAGTAGATACACCTTTACGTACGGTGCTTGGGGAAGAAAAGACAGAGGAGAGTGAAATGATGCGCTGTGGTTAGGAAATACCCAACTCATGGGTGACATCTGCCACAGGGTAACCTTGTCAGAAAGAGCTGGCAACCCACAGTCACCGGCCTTTCCACGTTAGGGAGACAAAAAGTAACTATCAGCTAGCTATTCAGGCAGTTTTAGGCAATGTCGACAGCCTCTGAAATGATTACTAATTTGCCATCATAGATTTGCATTAACTAAGGTCAAATGCTTCTAGTCCCTACCAATATTCAAGGGAGACCTCTTACTCTTTCATTTGTCAACACTTCAGTCTAATCAAACATGCTTTAATCTATATTGTTTTATTCACCCATCCCCATGAATCACTTAGTTATCACTCAAGGGGGGGTTTTATTTGGAGAGTAAATTTGTTTAATAAACACAAAGGGTTTGTTTATTCATGGTGGTATGAGCACACGACGTCGAGGCTGAGGTTTCGTATAATATGTCCAATTAGCTGGGAAGAGGAAATGAATTCTGAATTCCATAGCTTGAGATTTATCTGACCGGCTCTTCATGAAAGCATTTTCATGCGTGTAGAAATGATCTTATTCTGTCCAAGGGAGCGGGTCGACTCGCTCCAAGAGCTGTCTAAATACACCTGCCTCAGTCACCACCGCAAGGCTGTACAGCAGGTCATCTACATTATAACTTAGAATTTCTGCAGTGGTGGCAAAGTTAAGAGACTCAAAATCACCACCAGCCCGTGGAGGTGCTGAGGTGAGAAACCTCGTTTGAGAATCCTCAGTAGCTATTCTGTCATCAGATCCGGACAGACATCCCTGCACAGTGCAGGAGTCTGAGGCACTGCCCATGCTACAAGCAACTCAGTACACGAATGCCTTCAGTACGAACTATGTGGCATCGTGAAAATTGATCACGATGCCTCGTTTCCTTTATACACTACAGGAAATAGGTCTTATCATGAGAATGACCTGCATAAACAGGCTTATGCTACTTTGGGGCCTGTATCTGTTTTTATTTCAATTCCAGGATCTAAGGATTCCCGAGGAAAACTTTGAAGCTCCAGATAAATCGAAGAATAACACAAAACACCAGCTAATGAGAAAAAGAATTAGAAGGGACGTGCTGTACGAAGTGAACGATCTGTGTGGTAGTTTTTATTGTGCAGCGGTTTCCACTACACACGTACGCACTTATCTAACAACATCTATTATCCCGACCGGGCCACCCTCACTGGTGCTCACTCAGAACACACACACAAACTACTACAGGTAACCGACTCATGTTAGAATCCTCGATGACCTGAAAACAAAGTTTTCAGCAGCGAATAAAAAACAAAGTCTCCGAATTGCAGGATGTGGACTGTGAGCAAGAATAGAAGAATCCCTTCTGCTTTTACCTGGCAGTGTCTTGGAACCTGGTTTGACAACAAGGCCACGGGCCCGGATGATCTCCACCTCCAACTGTCCCTTTTTGTCCATCATTCCCACCTGAATGTCACCTGGTGGCATGTGAGGGGAAAACAAACAGAACTTAATACACAGATGCAGTCAGAAAAAAATGCTAGGCTTAACATCATTTCCCATTTACTTTCCTAAATTCATATAGATTCCACATTTTATGAATAGCATCTCACTTTCAACAGCATATAAATGAAATGGGGGAAAAATTAGTTGAAGATTTTTTTTTAATATATTTTATTGATTTTTTTTACAAGGGGAAGGGAGAGGGATAGAGAGCTAGAAACATCGATGAGAGAGAAACATCGATCAGCTGCCTCCTGCACACTCCCTACCGGGGTCGTGCCTGCAACCAAGGTACATGCCCTTGACTGGAATCGAACCTGGGACCCTTGAGTCCGCAGGCCGATGCTCTATCCACTGAGCCAAACCAGTCAGGGTTGAAGATTTTTTTAAATTGCTAAAATATAAAATACTTAATCCTGCTGATAATACTGTTAAGAATCCCAGGAAATGAAAAAATGTGATTCTCCACAATGTAAAAGAACAACAACAGAATCACGTGACAGAAATCCTTACCCATTGCAGGTGTAGCCAGAGTCTGGCGCCCCACCAGCTGGGCAGGGCCAAGGCCATCCAGAAAATCGCTGAACTGGCTGTCAGAGGCCAAGCGGACACCAGGGAAGATCAGACTGAAAGCAGAATAACACATGGGATTAAACCCTCAACCTGTTTCCCATCAGCCAGCCCAGGTTTCCCGGTAGCCCCTTCCTGCAGGACCTGTGGGAACCACTGCTTGGCCACTTGCATTGGTTGGATCCCATGGTCCTCCCTCCTTATTCTCTAGCGGCCCATGTGTGTCACCAGGAGCACTGGTCACACTGGACTGCAGGCTTCCACGTATGAGTCTTTCTCTTCCTTGTCTGGAGGACACTGACTATGGTTTCTATTAATAGCGCTCAGGACATATTGAACACTTACTCTGTGACCGGCATTATCATATTTGATCATCTTAGCTGCCCTAGGAGATAGATTCCATTATTTAACCCATTTTATAGAGGAAGAAACTTTTTTCGTATCACTCCCACCAGCACACAAACATACCATTATTTCTTCCACCTTAAAAAAAATTCCCTCCACTAACCCCACTTGCCTCTCCAGCTGCTACCCCATTTCTCTCCCGAAACTCCTCGGAAGAGTTGTCTCTGTGTGCTGTCTTCTATGTCTTTCCTCTCACTCTCCCTTGAAACTCTGCTACATTTTCCCTTGTTCTCTTCCTTGCTTTATCTTCTCCACTCCACTAAAATGTCTCTGATCAAGGTTACCTAGTAGCCGCAGTGGTAAATTGAACCGATAATACTCTGTACTAATTAGTATGATTTAACTTCGTGTCATTTGACACAATAGATGCCTGTTTCTTCCTTGAAACCCGTTTTCCACTTTGTTTCCCAGACTCTAGTCCTGGTTTTACTTTTTGGCCACTTTACCGCAGTCTCCTTTGCTAGCTCTGCCTAAATCATGGGAGCTTGATCCTTTGACCTGATATCATTTCCACGCCCTCATTCCCGTAGTAACCTCGTCCAGCCTCATGGTTTTAAACAGCATCTATGCTGATGTTGCTAGAATGGCATCTCCAGCTTGGGACTCTCCCTTAGGCCGCCGATCTGTTTCTAACTGCTTTGTCAACATATCTGCTTGGATGGCTAATAGGCAGTGAAATATAACTTGTCCCAAACCCCAAGCAAACAAAAAACACAAACTCTGTTCCCCTCAGAGGGTCCCCATCTGAACCCCCTTTACCCTTTCAATTAATCTTGGAGATGTCTTTCCTCTTTGCTATAGATTGAACTGTGTTTCCCCCTCCCTCTCCCTCTGGGAAATTCATGTACTGAAGCCTTAATCCCCAGTATGACTATTGGGAGACACGGCCTTTAAAGAGCTAATTAAGGTTAAGTGAGGTCACAAGGGTGGGGCCTTAATCTAATAGGATTGGGGTCTTTCTAAGGAGAGGGAGAGACAGCAGGGACATGCGCCCGCAGAGAAGACCTCGTGAGGACTCAGTGAGGAGGCCAATGGTGAGGCAAGGGGAGGAGCCTCAGGAGAAATCAACCCTGCTGACACCTTCATCTTGGATTTCCAGCCTCCAGAATTATGAGAAAATATACTTCTGTTGTTTAAGCCACCCAGTCTGTGGTATTGTTATGGCAGCCCTAGCAAACAAAGACTCTTTTTCTCATGTCATATCACATACGTCAATATTACTGGCTCTACTATCAAAATACATCTAGAATCTGGCCCCAATAATGATACCACTGTGGCCCAAGCCCTCATTTCCAGCTTCTGCGTGTTTGCAACAGCCACCTTTGCTTGCCACCCCCACACCAGACAGAGTGATGTCTCCTCAAAACCCTCCATTGACTTCTCATCTCTCGGAGTAAAAGCAAAGTCCTTACAATGATGTGTACAGAGTACACAAACTGTCCACCCCTGCTCGCCACATCTCAATTCCTCGTCTGTTACCACCTCTGCCCTTTCTCCAGTGCTGCCCTCCACTGCTGACGCCTGCCAAGCTCCTGCCTCAGGGCCCCAGCACCCCTTCAGCATAGAATGTTCCTCCCTCAAATATCCATATACTCACTAACATCCTTCAGATCTTTCCTTAGATGTGTCCTTTTCCCTGTCTACCCTACATAAAACCTTACACATACCCTGTATCATCTCTCTTCCTTTCTTTGTTTTTCACCTTAAAACTTATACCACCTAATCTATTACATATTTTAATAGTTTTTCTTCTTTAATGGCTATCTTGTCTACTATACTATAGGTCTGGTGAAGGTAGAGTTTATTTCTTTTCTTCTATTTTTGTTCCTTGATATATCTCCAGCACCTAGAACTGTGCCTGGGGCATTGTAAGCACTTAATGAGTAACTGTTAAGCTCAATCAATTAATTAAAATGAAGCCTAGAAATGTACCCAAGTTTCTATAGTGCCAAAAAACAGATGAGAACTTAAGCCTATATGATTCTCAAGTCCAAGGTCTTAACCACCCACTGATTTTGGCTCCCTGGTATGGCTTACATCCCCAACTCATAGCACAGTGCCCAGAACTCTAGGAATTCCAAGTTCTGTTTGTTGAATGAATTTAGGAGTATTCATCCATTTCTCCAGTAAGACTATCAACATCTGAAGTGAGGGGTGGCAGCGTAAACTTCTGATACTCCTAACGTATCTATCTAACATGGTGCTTTGCAAAGACGAGTGCTCAGTGCACATTGACTTTGTACTCAGATCTCCCTCTCTTTTAAGGCATCCTTGATTCACATTGAATCCATGTCTTCCCCCAAACTTAGTCCCCAAAGATACAGTTAATCCGAACATTGTGATGTTTCCATAAGTATCCCACATAACCTTATTTATAAATGCAGGGAAGCCATATACAGCTCTTCTATTTATAGAATCGTGCCAGACAAATGGTCCGTAGGGCATATCATGAATACTCTGCCAGCAGCGCCTATGGCCTCACACTGGTGAACTGGCCCATGGGTGTTGTCTAAACAGCTGATGCTTCCGTGGGGATGACAGAATGAAGTCAGTACACCCCACTTTCCTCTATTAATGTCACTTATGCACCATCTGCTGATCTGCAGTTGCTAATTACTGTTAGATTGCTGGCGACAAGGCTACACCATCTTCATAAATGCTCCCACAACATCTAAGGTGCAGCTGACTCAAGGGGAAGCTGTGTGGTAACTACGTACAGGAAAGGCTCCCAATCTGTGGCATTCGGCTGCTACCTTTGTCTGCGCTGTTTGCTACTGCATGGAACTAGGTACCCAGCAGTGTTCTGTACTTTGCAGTAATGAGTCTCAGAGCAAAGGTTTTTAAAATCAGCAGAGCTCACACAGTAGTGGCATGAGTGCTTATTATTTTTGTGCGTTCAGGTGTATTGTTTCAAGCTAGGGCCGATTTTCAATCGCATGCATTGTGACAGTCCCATTTCATCATCTTGCCATTAAAGCCCAACATTTTATCCCCAGACCTAGGTCCCTGGTGTAAAAAGCCAGGTGATGCCACATTTCTCGGTGGCAGGTGAGCCACGTTCCCTCCACAGCAAACCGGTGAAAACCAAGACGGCGCTGCAGTGTGGGAGGCAGTGTTTGTGACAGCAGAGAGGGGGGCCTGGAGGGCTGCGCATCGCAGGTGGCCTCACTCACTTTCCTTCGGAGCTGTAGCTGTTCATGCTGCCGTCGGTGGACTCCCGGCTCGCCTGGCGGGTCATCCAGTTCCTCATCTCCACGGCCAGGCCTGTCTCTGTGCTCCTCTGCACCGTGCTCCGCAGCTTCTTACCGCCTGCCTCTGCAGACAGAAAACAAGAGGGGTGACGGACTGGCCATGGCCACCTGCTGAGAAGGCTCAGCCCACACTCCGAGGTCCTCGGAGGAAAAGCGCTGTGCTCTTATTCAGGAAACAGAGAGAAAAGGTGTTTCAAACAACGCCTTGCTGAGTGGGATGAACATTTTCTAAACGTCTTCAAGCACAAAATGCCATGTTTTGTTTCCATTTAAAACAGTGTTCAAACTGGTAACGAAAGAAACAAAAAAGTTCAACCTCCGGGAAATATAATAAGCTTTTTTTTATTGTAATATTTAAATGCAAGATTAACTCAAACCCGGCTTTTTCCTTTCTCTTTGGCATAGTAAAAGAACAAGGCTTTCACATGATTTCCAAAGAGCCAGTGGTGAGTAATACTCAATGCTTGTCTTAACTTTCATATGACATCCTGTGTTTTTTGTGTTTTTTTTTTTTTTGCAGGATGATTGATGTTAGAAGGCAAGGAAAGCTATCCAAGGGAGATAGCCTTGTTTGCTAATAGTTCCCCATCTCTTGGTAACTCTCAGAGAGATTCCCAAAGGAATACAAAAACCCAGCAATGTCCGGTAAAAAGAGCTTTTTAATATCTGGTCATGGGTAAGTCATGTCCTCAAGGACGTTCAGCAGTTGGGATCAGTTTGGATATGAGGTTTACTTACAGAAGTCAATTAAAAGACCAAATAGGAAACCGAGTCACGTACCACAGATGTGACAGAGGTGAAGAGTGCTATCTGAGAGGTCAGGGCGGAAGGAGCGTCCTCATAGAGGGAGTGGAATTTGAGCTGTGTTTGCAAAATGGGCAGGTTGGGGCCCCAGGAGAAGCAAGAAGGCAGTGCCTTTGCCGAGGGAACGAGCATGGACCAAGGTGTGAGGAGGATGTGCTGCTGAGGGATGGTGCAAATAACCAAAACATATGGAGGAGTAATGTCGGGGGTGGGTTAAATGATAAAGGGCCTTGCATGCTGGCATGTGGCGTTGAGAGACTACCAAAGCTGGGCCAAACGGGGTGACAGTCCAAATGATCTGTAATACTTTACTTCTTGTCAGGTCTAAATATTTATCGACATTGACCATGCATACCATTAGCATTTTGGGGATTCAATAAGCTCTTATAGTGTCTGATATTAATGAATTCATTTCAGATCAACACATATTTGCTGACATTGCCAGTGACTTGATGAAATTCCTTTCACCAAACCTCTCGTAGTATTTGTTCACCATTTGAAACACTGCTTTAAATTTTATCTATTCTCCACTTCCACCTTTAATGTACATCAAAATGCTTTAAAAAAGTATATAATAAAGTAACAGTTATGACTCATTTCCAGCTCAGTTCCATAATCTAAGATTGATATCTAAAATAATTGATAACATGTTGTACTGATATGAACTTAAGATGATACAAAGTATCCCCCATTGATGAGAGAAAGCTCTTCTTGACAGAGGAATGTTCGTTAAGAAATGTAAAAGGAGCCCGGCTGGTGTGGCTCAATGGTTGAGCATCGACCTATTATCCAGGAGATCACGGTTCCATTCCCAGTCAGGGCACATGCCCAGTTGTAGGCTTAGTCCTCAGTAGGGGGTGGGCAGGAGGTAGCCAATCAATGATTCTCTCTCACCATTTGTGTTACTATCTCTCTCTCCCTCTTCCTTCCTCTCTGAAATCAACTATATATGAAATGTAAAAGGAATAAATTTCAAAATGACCAATTTGTAACCTCCAATGGAATGAATGATTCAAATAAGGCACGTTGATGAATGCTAACATCACTAACTATTCATATGAGCCAAAAAAAAAAAAAATCTTTCCACGCATTAGTTCTACTTGTTAAAGGAAAACACACTTTAACACTGGGAGACCTGGCTATCACCATTGCAATCAAGTGGTCAAATTTAGCAGCAGTAATAGCAGGACAATCATATGTGAGAGTCAGAACTTTCTTGATGTTAATATGAAAAATGATTTATGGGGACAGGTTTGACAGGCTGGTAGATTCTGAAAACTGACTTTAATTTTTAGCTTTGACCGTAATTTACGCCCTTTGAGTTAATAAGGCACTCTTTTTGCATTTTTATTCAAAACTACCAGTTTCCAGAATGAATGTAATTTGGAGAAGCCATTTTGTATTACCTTTAAATAATTTTAACAATGCATTAAAGTTAGACTTTCTAAAATCACTGAATCATAGCATTTCAGAAGCTATCTTTGGGATCCAGTGTGCCTTTGTACTTTATGTGCTCCCTTACTGTAGCAATGAGAAAGCCGAGGACCACAGTGGCTAGTTCCTCTTTAGATTTTCATCTTTAAAAACCAGTAATAATTTCAAATTGCACTTGAACTCCCTTCTACCTCAAACTTGCCAAGTATAAGAATTGCCTCCAGCACTCTCCCCGACCTCCACGGTGGTCACTGTGGCCATAACTTCCCATCTACAGAGTTTATATCAAGACATGAAAGAGGTTGATTTATTTACCTATTTTGTCCTGCAAGACCTCAATATGGAGACAGTATGTTTGTGTATAAAAGATGTGCACTGATGTTTATGCTTGCTAGAGCTTCTAACGATAATAAATGTAATTAAAACCCCTGAAAGTCTAAACAAAATAGGGACAACTACCTGACAATTTCTTTTGGGCTAATCCAGGATCTGCATTAACAATTCAAAGAGAATTTAATAAAATTAACAGTTGATTTTCAAAATTGTTTCAGAGTTTAGCACAAATTCATTCATTCCAACAGCTGTTACAACTATTATGAAAGCTAGGTAATTAAAAGCTATAATACAGTTAACTACAAGCGGAAGTCACCATTATGGAAGATATTAGGGCTGTTTAAATATATTCACTTTTCTGAAGCAAGGTGGGGTCATGTGACTTGCTTGGCCAATGAAATGTGAGCAAAACTGGTCCCTATAACTTCAGGGCAGAAGCTTCAACAGCTGATGTGTGACTTACCACGTTCCCCCCAGCCCCCCACTCCCTTTGTGGACCCAGATAGCAACAGATGCCTTCATCGGCCTGGGAAGAGCATGCCATTTTAGGATCAGATAATATGAGTTCCAGCTCTAGGTGACCATTTTAGAACTCTGGGCAGGTTATCTACTTTCTGAAACTGAGGTCTTTTGCATAAACTCAGGATCATATTTAGCCTACATCACAGAATATATGACACGTAGTGGTATTTGATGAGTACTGATGAATAAGGATCAGATACCACAATCTGTATAAAAAGTTTGACAACTGTAAAATGCTATATAAATTCTGATTTTACAAATGACTGAAATAATGTAAAATTATCCTAAATGTGCAGGAAGAAAACTGTGTATAAATAAGTGGGGTCTTGCCATCCAAAGGGGAAAGCCTTCTGGCCAAATTGAATTAAGAGGTTGCCTTCCCCCCAAGCCCATTGCTTTAAAACCAATGAGACTGCCAATAAGTTGAGAGCAAAGGAAGTAGGCAGGGCACAGAGGCTAGACCAGGGGTGGGCAAACTTTTTGACTCGAGGGCCACAATGAGTTCTTAAACTGGACCGGAGGGCCGGAACAAAAGCGTGGATGGAGTGTTTGTGTGAACTAATATAAATTCAAAGTAAACATCATTACATAAAAGGGTACGGTCTTTTTTTTCAATAGTTTTATTCATTTCAAACGGGCCAGATCCAGTGGGCCGTAGTTTGCCCACGGCTGGGCTAGAAACTAAAAGTGAGGTGTTTGACTGGAGTTAACCCACACTTGAAACTAACTGGAGCCAAAAAGACTGTAAGCCTACTGAATTTTGGAAGGACCTGTATAGAAAAAAAGAATTACTAGCCCACATACAAAAGTCTGTTCAACCCCTAAAGTAACTACTGAGTTTCCTAATCTGCACCAGCAAGCAGGCTATGAAAGCTACGAGGCCTCCTCTTCAATATAAACCCTGCAGCTTCGAAGAATGAAGGACAAAGAAACACTTTCCAGAAAACAGAACCAAAAGTGCCAAGAGAGTAAGCCAAGAAATGTATTCTTTCAACCTTCACCATTGCTTCTGAGTGCGATTTTATCATTCCTGTGGGTGACTGATTGCTTTGTGTTCCTATCCTCTCCTTTCGAAATGAGAATTTTTAGTTATGCTGTTGTTCTGTACCATTTAAACTGGATATATGAAAGGCAGATGACTTGTCTTTCGGTGTACAGGTCACTGTAACATGAAAAACCACATCTGGGTATGAGGGAGAGGACTGCACACCACCCAAAATCCTAGATTTTAACCTGCACGCAGTAAAGTACGGCATTTTAAGGTTGTCTTTCTGGGGAGGAAATGACTCTGTTCTATATGCAAAATAAGAGTGTGCATGGATATCTGTGTGGCCAAATCTGCAGAAAAGGTTAAAATTAAGAGTCATATTCTTTCCCTTAACCTTCTCCCATTGATCTCCCCCCCACCCCGGCTCTTGGCTATCTGCTTATGCTTATTGAGCAAGGAGGAAAATTATCAATTGCAAACTAGTATTTTAAAAAATTAAATAGGTCATCAACGCAAGCTTAATGATCCCCCCCATTGGTAATTACTTTCTATTGTTAAGTACAGTGGGGCCTTGACTTATGAGTGTCCTGACTAACGAGTTTTTCGAGATACGAGCCGTCTCTCGGCCGATTTTTTGATTTGAGTTGCGAGCTAAAATTCGGGTTATGAGCCAGCTTCAGATACCCCACCGCTAGTTGGTGCCGTGAGCGTCACAGTGAACGCCACATCAGCCCAGCATCACGTGTCTCACTCGTTCACTTTATGATTTGACATATGAGTAATCTGAGTTACGAGCTCCGTCACGGAATGAATTAAACTCGTAAGTCAAGGCCCCACTGTAGGTATCTGTTAATGTTTTTGGCTCACCAGCATTTGAACACTCTTCCTGTGTATGAGAAATGTCTCGTTCTTCAATTATAGAAGTTAAAATTGTCAAGTATCATTTTAGGGCAGGAGCACAGGACCAAGGTTCTGTTAATTAGATTCCAACCGCTGTCCCAAACTTGGAATCTGAAGCTACTGAAACAAAGAAGCAGAGGGGCCACCGGCTTCCATTCTAAGGTGGGCAGTGGCCACAACATATACTTTTTCGAGCGATCCTATAGCAGTGACTCAACCTCAATGTTGACACTGGTATACGCTGTGATGTCTGTGCCAAACAGATGTGCTA
>NW_006288434.1:1774898-1781640 GCF_000327345.1 Myotis davidii
TAACCTGAAGGGCAAGTAGACATGCATGTACAGTGGTATAAGAATAGAAAGGCATGAACAAAAACTTGGCGGTAAAGAGCAAGAAGGTTTTGTTTCATTGATTTACTGGGCCCCTAAGGACTGTCGAAGGCAGGGAAGCTATGCTGTGGAAGAACCAAATGGTTAGACTTTAAATGTCAAGCTTAAGGATCCATTTAGTGGGAGATGGGAATCCGCTGAAGTTTTCAGAAGAGTGGTGTCAAGATCAAGATGATGTTTACGGAAGCTGATACAGAGGCAATGAAGTTAGTTAGCAGTGGGGAGATCCAGAAGGTAGAGACAGCAGATTGGGAGACTCAGATGATTTGAAAGGTGAACTTATGTGGTCCTAAGCTATCAGGGTGACCATGGGAACAGGAAAGAAGGAAAACGGAAAAAACAAATTGAGGAGGAAGCATTTCCTTGATAGAAGTTGCCAGCTGGTGGCACATATTTGGGCAATAGGTACACTTTGTTTGGACCAAATACTGCTTAAATTTTTCATTTAGGTGCCAACACTTGAAATGTTTTAAGCAACATCCAGATGTATAGCTTCTCTTAGAGCAGTGGTTCTCATCCTTGGCTGCACATTAGAATCACCTGGGAATCTTTTTAAAATTCTGATTTCTGGGCCTCATCCTCCGGAAATTCTGTTTCTTTGTTACTAATGTTGTGGCCCTACGTTATAACAAAGAAATGGAATTTCCGGAGGATGTGCAGCCAAGATTGAGAAACACTGTCTTAGAGGAAAAAATCAGAGTATATTGGCCAACCCTGGGCTGCTATTCAGTTTGGCATCAGTTACTTAGAACTGAGTACTGCCATTCCTCGATGGGTGGGAAAGCTTCCCTTCTCTCCCCTTTTGTATGACATCTGGCCTATTTCACTGACAAATGGTGCCATCCTGGCCCCTGACTTACAGGAGTTACAAAGGGAAAACCGATGACTGAAATAGCTAAAATAAACAGCCCTTTCATTTCAGTCTCATCAGGCAAAATCTAAATCTTAAGAAATGATACTTCAAAACGAGAGTTGATATTATCATTTTTATGTTAGCTTTTTCTTCAGTTGCTCAAAAAATATTATATATCCCTAGCATTAAGTAAACCCGCCTTTTCTCCAATCTCACACCATTACAATATGAGATAGAACAAATATACAGACTGATCTGGTGTGACCAATAATACGGGCCTCTGTAAGAACAGCAGAGGGCATTCACATCAAACACAGTCTTTGGACGCAATGGGATGCGGCTGCCATTACAACTTTCCAATGGGTGTTCGTAAGTCACTTCGTACAAGATGTCTCCATAGGAAAGGTCACCCCCATGACTAGTCCTGAATTGAGTGAACATACGGAAGGGTGAAAGCAAATTTGGGGTTTAACTTGACTTTTGTAGTAAAGTTTCAAATTACTTTAAGGGTACTGTCTGGACACTTGACAGTGAACAACGATTCTGAATCTTCGATTAAAAAGATGATATATGATAAGCACTCTGAGTGAAACTGGTGGTCACTTATTTTAATTCCCAAATCTTTTTCCTCACCTTATCTGCCTACACCAGTGATGGCGAACCTTTTGAGCTCGGCGTGTCAGCATTTTGAAAAACCCTAACTTAACTCTGGTGCCGTGTCACATATAGAAATTTTTTGACATTTGCAACCATAGTAAAACAAAGACATATTTTTGATATTTATTTTATATATTTAAATGCCATTAAACAAAGAAAAACCAACCAAAAAAAATGAGTTCGCGTGTCACCTCTGACACGTGTGTCATAGGTTCGCCATCACTGGCCTAGAATGTAAATCTAACATAAAATCATTGTATTATTGCTGAATATGGTATGGACTTATTTAGGAAATGTTTTATTACACATAATCACAAACTGGCAAAAAAAATCCCCTAGAAAAGATACATATTTAGATAATAAATCTGTATCCATGTCCTGTCCCTATTATTGGCATTTTGAAGATGTGCAAATCTATGATTACTGAATTTTAAAAAGTCCTAATCAAACCACAGGTTATAATTTAAAAACAGGATAAATATAATAGATATTATGTCTTGTCAGTTATACTGATATTCAGCTTACAAAGAATGGTAGGACTATATACTGTTATTATTCATAGATACTGGATACCTACTGTACTAGGCATGAAGTCTGTTCTTAGGAGGATTACATTTAAGTGTGTGGAAATTTTTATTTTAATGAAACCTGGGCAAAGTGGTAAGCTCCATTTTAATCAAATGGGGCTGCTTATTAAGAATGAAGTATATTATCATACGCTAAGATTAGAATAAGATGTCTTTTATACTCTTCTTATTGGTTGCATAGCATCTTAAAGAGTAGGTGAGAATTAAATAGGTCTTTCTATTATAGTCTATTTAGTTCCTTGTATATTAATTCCTCATAGCTTCACTATCATATGCAAAGAAACGTCCCTCGGGTTTCTGGTGATTTGGAAAATATTTCCGTTTCTTTGATGATTTTCTTGCAACTTAATTTTCAAGCTCGTGGCATGTGAAAGAAATTAAACAAGCTAATTTATTCAGTTAAATATTGACAGGATCTGTTCTGTATGATTGCCAAGCCATATTTTTAACCAGAAAAAGCAGTCCATAAAATCAAGTCAATCAAATTCATCACAAATTATACATACAAAACTAATTAAGAAGAGCTGGCACAGAACCACAGGTAAATTAAGGTAGTCTCTGAGAAACCAGACCCACCAAGTATTAGAAAATTAGCCATTCTCCTACATTATGTGACCGTGCTATTTGCCCTTCGGTTTATGGTTCGGGAAGTTGCAGGGTTGTTTTTCCTACTAAGAATGGTATCTTTTCCCTTGAAATGGTTCCTTCTTTCCCAGAATTACCGGCAACGTTTGAAACCTCTCTACGCAGTAATATTCTACATTAGGGAAGTATACGCAATGTTTGGGCTAAGTAATTTATATGGTGAAGATAACACCATTTAGGATTCAATGATAAAATCAGTAAACATAATTTATAAACTGCTAAATATAGCAAAGTACTATTATTATTACTTTTATTTTTTAAAAATGGTACTCAGAGATTTGGAGAATAATTATTTGGAATATACCCAAGAACAAGAAAGCAAAAAATCAAATTATATGAAAAAAAATCCTGTAAGCTTACAAAAAGATGCTACGAAGACCAGTCAGAAATCATAAATTATTTCGTTTATAGGAATGCCCCTTTCATCCTCACGGAAATCAGCCACAATGAGATTTATAATCCATGGCCACGTTGTTGGACTTCTCTCAGTCTCAGTTTTCACAGGCATAAAATGATGAAATAATAACTTTCTCGAAGAATTATAAAATCCAAGAAATGGGGCACACAGAAGGTGCTCAATAAATGGTAACTATTATTATTGTACTTTTTTTTTTTAAGGAATATAGCATATTATGAGAAAATCCAGTATAATAATGAAGAAACAATACCCAGAGTAGTTAGGATTATATACTCCAGAGCCAGATTGGGGGTACAGATCCTAACTCCACCACTTGCTAGCTGTGGACTCTGGGCAAGTCGTCAAAGGTGTGCGGGAGGCACGCGAGAGACTGGGATCTGTCACCGATGCCTGGATTCATGTTTAACTCCTAAATGAGGTTTGCTTATAATCTTTTATTGCACTCTGCACTTCACCTTCCCAACACTTATAATAACATAGTTACTCCCATTAATACCTATTTCCATGAGACTGAAAACTCTAGGAGGGTAGGGTGCATATCCACCTAATTCAGGGACTAGCAAAGCTACTAGCACACAAAATAACCGCAATCAATATTTCTACAAGAACAAATGAATGGAAAGAACATGGTCTCTCCATCAACTTCTTGGCACTTCTTTTTGTAGAAAGGTAACGTCTGGGTACACTGCACAAGAATGAAATGAGAACATGGAACTGGAAGACAGAGTACCTTTGAGATTATTTAGCTATTGCACTATTTCTGAAAAGACAAAAAATAGGCTAGCTTTACAAGCAGACTGGCTTACGGATCTACTAGACCACTTCTCTTGACAGATAAGTTGTTCTCAGCCAGTGTGAAATTCATCTATTGCAATGGATTTACTTTTCTTTATAAGTCAGAATGGGTTTCCCAGTTATGACTGTAACAACATATTCTTGAGTAGGCCCATGAGGGTATGTTATCCATATGATCTTCATGTATCCTGTGTGGGTTGTTTCAATAAAAAAAAATTGTGAAGAAAGACTGCTCCAGGCCATTGATTTCTAACTTTTACAACTCTGCAGGGTATGTTGAAATACCCTAAAAAAAATCTCAGGGCTTTTGAGGGTGATAGGAATATTGTGAAATCAAAAAAGTAAGTTAGGATTTCTTCTCTTGGCTGTAAAGTGACAGTAACCCAGTGGGAAGAACTCTCATTTATACAAAGTGCCTCTGCTCTAGTTACCTGTAAAGAACTATATGTTTCATTTTTAAAATGCTGGCTTCCTTATGGAACATTTTGTCTTGGCAATTCAAGAAGTCATATTATAGGACAAAAATCCGTTCCAATTTAGCCATGTGTAGATGTAGGAATTTCCTTTGGGACCAGTCTGCAAGAGCCAAGGTTAAACGAATATACCTTAAATTTTGAAAATCTTCACAATTATATAAGCTTTTTTTTTTTTTTGGTCACAAAAAGGGCTTCTAGAATGGTACTTCGTAAATTCATGGATTCTAGTTACTGCTTAATGATGACAGTTTAACTAAAGAAACTCAAGACTGAAGACCTGGTGTAAAAAAAAAATTGAGAAACAAGTCTACAATAATGTGTTTTATTTAAATATGATCTGCAGGCACACCTGGGTTCTAGCTTCACCACGACTAGGTATGTGACTGAAGCTGAGTATATGTAAATGGTAATCTAGTGTAGGCTGAAGCTGAGAGCATAGCTTGTCTTGTTGACTGCCTGTGTTCCAAGGTAACTCACACCTACTCTCTGGGTGGACGTGGGCAAGTTTCTGAGCCTCTCTCCGTCTGTTTCCTCATTTGTGAAATGGGGATAATAAAAGTGCGTACTGCCTCGTACGGTTGTCGTGGGCCTAAGGGAGTAAATACATGTCAAGTTCTTAGAACAGTGCCTGGCTAACAATAAACACTGACATTTTTAGCTACAATTGTATTCATTCGCTTACCTAATTTGAGCTTCTAAATTCTTGATGTGTTTACATTTCCTGAAATTTAAAGCATTTAATTATCTATGACTATGATAATAATAGAGTAATATGCTAATTAGACCAGATGTCCTTCTGGACGACCATTCGGAGGGAAGCCTGGGTTCCAGGTGCCTGAGGGAAGCTGGTGCCGGCAGCCAGGGGAAGGAAGGCCTACTCTTGCATGAAATTCGTGCATCGGGTCTCTCATAGAAAATAAATGAAAAATAAATGTGCACACAAGAACAGCGAAGGATTACCATGAAAATTTTGAATCATGCTTAGGGAAGTACCCTGATATTAAACCTGTATTGATCAATAGCAACCTGACATTGCAACAGTAAGCTGGAAGAAACTTGGGGAGCTCTAACTAGCCAATTATTTTGAAGACCACTTTCAGACACACTCTTCCTCCTTTGTGTTTTACTTCCTTGTTCCCCACTGGGCAAAATAGGAAAAAACTTTATTTCTACCTCTTCTGAGAGTAGGAACTTATTTTCTTCCAAATAAGACTCACTACCGATTTCCCAATAAGAAATCGTTGGTTGTCAAGGGCAGGAAAAAAAAAAAAAAAGGACACGTATGTAATAAATACACTTTGTAATACTTTAAACAATAATAAAAAAAAAGAAATCATTGATGGTCACAGAAAAAAAGCACAATAAATCCCAATATGTACAACAGGGTTTACGTGATGATGCCAACCTCTGTATTTATGGGTAAAGGTGAACACAATTTACAACTAGCCTATCAATAGATTAAAACACGGTATCTCCAATGCCAGGACGCTATTATTCAGCAGTCAATTCTTACTTCGATTTACAAATTATATTTTTAGTGTCAGTTAAAACTTATAGGCAAGTTCTTTATAAAGGAAACATGTGTTATTCAAAACTTTATGAAGGACTTGAAACCACTTGGTTAAAAGTTTGACACAGTGAGTCCCCTCCCGTTTTTCTCCCTAGCTTAATTGTAAAGGCATCGCTCAAACGCCAGAGCTCCACAACCAGTGGTCAGAGCCACAGTACTGTGTGCCCTGTGATCGAAGTTCCAAGTCTCCACAGCACAGACCGCCTGTGGTGGCGTCACCTTCACCTGCCCATCCTGGGACTCCTATTGCAAAGTTTTGCTGCTACCTTTAATTTCTTGAGCATTTCCGTCCTCGGGGCTAAATGCAAATACCAAGATGACGGTAAACAGAAACAGAGCGGGGAGCACCCTGCAGGCCTCCCCCCAGTGCACATCCTCACTCAACTCCCAAGCACTTGGCAAGTCCCCTTCACCGGCAACCAGCTGCTCTCCAAATAGCCAGTGGCCAGAGCCTGGCTCAGGTGGCGTGCTCCGGGGGTCCCTCGCCCCATCACGGTCCCCCAGATCGGAGGGGCAGGGACCCTGCTTCTTACAGTTCTCTCCCCCGCCAACCCCCCAACCCCGACTCCCCGAGGTTTGAGAGGTAAACAGACAGACACCCCAACTCCGGGCTCACCTTCCTCCTCCTCCTCCTCCAGGGAGTTCATGCAGGGAAAGTAGCCG
>NW_006288434.1:1781945-1815321 GCF_000327345.1 Myotis davidii
ACTAGATGCGGCCACGTTCAGGCGTCGCAGGTGGGCACCGAGCAGCGCGCTTTCATAGGCGCTTTCCCTTCCCTCGGTTTCTCATACAATATTAATGCTCCTTAGGCAGCGACCAGAAATACTGAAATCCTCCCCCCCCAAGCTATAGCTGTAGCTGTCAAAGGGGTTCATTACACAAAAGCTTCCCAGTTTTTAACAAGTTTCGCGAAACCTAGAATTAGGGCTCTCACTGTTACCTTTCCTGTATTAAGAGGATACAAAGTCACCAGAGGGAGAAAAGTTTTGTAAAAACAATCAAGAGCCGGAAGAAGCGCCAACAAGAGAAAGCACTATGATGTTGATCAACTTCGCTTTAATTTCATAAATTTGTGATGCTTTCTTTCTCCAAATTAAATAACCTGCTACCTAGCGTTGCTAAGAATGACAATACTAGTAAACTCTGTAAGGCTTCAACATCTAAGTAAAAGGTAACGTTTTCTTAATATAAACTTGGAAGCAACACAGACATACCAGATAGAGAACAGTTTGTAAGTGAAATGACATGTCGCATTCTGCAAACTGCAAATCTTTACCCCAGAACGTAAAGCAACTGCAATTCCATTTTAATAGGAGTCAGAAGACTGCCCCACTTTTTGTAATTTTAGACAAGCTGCTCATCCCCGCGATTTCCTATCCAGGGCGGTGGCAACGTCGGGGCACAATGACTCCAGTCCTAACCTGTCACAGCTGGATTGTTGGGTATGTGTAATAGGGAATTCAAAGTGCTCTATAAAATGCAAATTATACAATCAAAAATGGTCCTTTCATACAATCAGTATTTCCTGAGTAGTATATATATCTCCAAGTTTTTTGCTCGCTACCTGGAGAGATTCAAACACGTATTCCATTAATATTAACTAGGCTCCTAGATTTGCCAGGTACCTTTGTAAACACTTAGGACACAAGAGTGATCAAGGCAGAAAAAAAGATTGCTGGGAGCTTACTTACATCCTAGGAGGGGGAGAGACACAATAAATAAGTAAATTATATAGTGTTGAAAGGGGGATCCATGCAAATAGAAAAAAAATTAAATTAAGGGGTATAGGCAGTCTGCAATTTAAAAGGGCAGTCAGTGGGCCTTACCGACTACATTTGAATAGAGGTTTCAGGAAGTAGAGGAAGTTAGCCATTCAGACATGTGAGGAAGAGTGAGTTTGAGGCAGAGAGAACCTCCAGTGCCATGGCCCTGAGGTGTGACATGAATCGGCAAAGAGCAGGGTCGCTGGAGTGAGCAGGAAGGAGATCAGAGAGAGAAAGAGGCTGAGATGAGGATAGATCGCACACGGTTTTCTAGGTATGTTAACGATTTTGGCCTTTGGACATCACCATTTTGAATGTGCAAAAAATGCATACAAGCTCTCAAATCTCATTCAAAATTAGGAAACTTTCAGTACAAAAAAGATTGCCATCCCATAATAACGACCTTTGGTTGCTTACACAGAATCATCAGGTTTTTTTTGCCTGTTTTTCTGACAGGCTTTGTCTTTTCTCATCAATACTCCTACAACTCTCTCAGTTCAATTTCCTGTTAATTATTCACCTTCCTAAAAAAGGAGCATTTCAATAGAACATTGACAAAACCAGGAATGCTATGAGCACTTTGTCATACCGCATTGCTTTTATTCAGAGAATAGAAACTTTTTCATGAAGTAAACATTTCATTATAAGAATAAAGGGAATCAGAGAACTTTGGAAATTGAAAGCTCTTTATCAGTCATCTAATTTAAAAAAAAAATTTTTAGTGAGTCATGAAAATAACATATAAGGATTTAATCAACATTTAAAAAAATAAATGTCAGAGTGTCGCCCATGTAGTTACTCATCAATTATAGTATTGTTTCATGATTATGTAGATGATGTATACGTGTGTATATATGTGTGTGTATGTGTACATGCATGTGTGTACTGAGTTATGATCAAGAGGAAAGTACCAAGGAAGAGGGATTGAAGCAGGGAAATCCTAGGGAAATATTTGGCCGGGATTGAACACTTTTATATTGGCATCCAGGGGCATCATAATGATGGCCGAGAGCCACTTTGGAAGGGCATATCTTGGGTTCCTATTAGTGGCTGCATGTCTGAGTTGTTTGGGCCCTGCGTTCTCTGGCTTTATATGACCTGGTCTTACACACCAAGAGGTTAGTCAGGAAGAGTCCAGATGTGTCTACTGCTACGTGAGCATCACTTCTCTCTTGCAGTTTCAGAACAAGGTTGTGCTGGAAGCTCTCTGATGTTTTTTCCTATGTGAGGACCTCAGAGATCCTGAGAAGTGACAGAGTGCACCAGCAGGAGGAGGGAGGGCTGGAGGAGAAAGAAGAAAAACCACCCTATTTCAGGAGAGAGCTTTAAAAAGAAAGAACAGTGTTGGCACAGAGTGTCAGACAGAGAAACCACCACGATGGCCAGAGACCTCTAGTCTTGAACAACTTGCGGAATGCACTGAACTTATTGAGGAAATTTACAAACATTTTTGTCCTATGCGCAACTGTTTTTCTATGTATAGCAAATAATATTTCTGGTTTATATGTTTTAAAAATTTATTTCTTATTCCTCATTCCATTCTAAGTACTATCGCCTCCAAAGGAATTTTAAAATTTACATGAAGATATAAGATTGGAAATGTTATTCTTCCATATGAGACTATACATTCCAATAGCTTTGCATATATTTCTCAAATGATGCTCCACTATATAGTTTCATTATATAAAACTAAGTGTAATTCCAGAATCATTATAATCCACTATTCAAATTATTGTTAACTTTCTTATTCCCCAGAAGGTTAGAGAAAAAAGTGAGTTATGAATACCCACAATAAATTGCATTCTAAAAGCAAAATACGGCCTTGAAAAAAAGATTCTACCATTAAATAGGAAAACAATCTTTTTGAAGAAAAGATATCTAGAGATAAATTGCATATACTATCATAGCATTCTATTTGATAAATAACACACCAATTATACTACTTAATTCTTACCTCAATCCTGAGAGTGTCATCATTATTTCTTCTTTATAAATGAGCTAATGGAGTCAATAGTATTAAATGACTTGTTTAACTGGAACATGGAAGAGCAAGACTCAAATTCAGATAATTTGACTTTAGGTTCAGTGCCCTGTAGACTACATTACAGGTGTCTCATACCATACACAGTTACACAAAACATAGACGAGAGATATCATATGAACTAGTCAGTAGATTACTTGGTTCAGAATTAAAATACTGAAAGTAAATCTTTAACACCATAATGTTCACTTATATGCTAATGTTAAATCTATATTTGCCTTTAAAAAAATCAAAACATAGCAATATTACCTAGCCATACATGTATTTCAGTCCATCAGTTCTAACAGGGAAGAGAATTACATGTCATTTATGTATCAGTTTTTAGAATAGTTTCTTATAAAAAAAATCACTAAAATTTTAAGGTTTGTTAGTTCCTGAAGTAGAGGTTTGGCTACTTACGTGAATACATAAAAGGTCATTACATGAAGCAGTCAGATAGTGTCAAGGCCACGGATTAGTTCAATCAGAAACATAGTTGTACCTTCCGCAGTCTTGCCCTTTTCTGTGCTAGAAATGATGTAGGTGATGAAGTTGAGAATGCAAACTACTAGCAAGGGAAGAGCAGAGGAAGTAAGGCCCTCTGGGAGGTGGTGGAAAAAACACATAGAAAGGCCCTTGGATGGATATGCAAAGAAGAAATAGAAAAAGTGCTCTCATTGATCGCTATTCAGCTACAAGTGAGTGTTTTCCAGGCAACCCAGAATGACTGGTTGGGAAAGACAAGAATTGCTCAGGGTAGATTACAGAAGCATGCTCCAGCCTGAGTTGACTTCTTTCTCTTGATATACATTTGTTCTCGATAACATGGGTACTGTCTCTATCTCCAGCTTCAAAATGATGTCAATTACCGTTGCCACTTTGGACTATTCCCTTTGATGGTAAATAAGTCGATGCTAAGTAAAAATAGTTGTGGGTATATTTTGTCTTATCAAAACCAAGTCTCAGAATCCTAAAATTTACATATCTTTGCTGTTACAAAATATCTTTGCATTTAAGTCATGAGAGATAAAATTCACATAGTCAACATTTTAATTCTGACTTCAAAGTGCTCAAAGTATTTACTAGTCTTGGGCAATTACCCCTGACTTGAATATGAAATTCAAAATATACAATCTTTTCTCACATCCCCAGATTAATGTCAATATGATGCAAATAAACTGTAAGTTTTTGTGAATTCCGTTTTTAAAAGTATTTTTGCTGTTTACACAACAGATGTTACTCTTTAGCAGTTTTTTTTAACCCAAACTTTCACAAAGGTTGACAAAGTCAAAAGATGTTTAAGGTATGAGAAGATAATGAGATTATAATTTTTGCCTTTATCTTATAACAGAAAATGTCAATGGAAGTAAGCAAAATAATTTCTTGATTAGGCTAAAAAACAGTGGTAAGATTTGACTGAGTAATGAAGGGGGAAATCTCTAACGATCAAAATCATGAATCCTAAATGCAGAAGAGCTAGACAATACCGGGAAATAATTAATATTTAAACTCTAATATTAATGATGGCCCTTTATGTATAACAATGATGATGATAATAGCTAATATTATAGTCTGCATATACTTTGCCTCATTCAATCTTCCTAACACCCTATAAAGTAGCTACTTCTCATTTTACAGATAAGAAAAGTGATGCATATTAATTCAGTAAATATATGTTGAGTGCCTACCACATGCCAGACACTATTCTAGTTACTGGGGATATAACAGCGAACAAAAGTGAACAAATATTGCTGCCCTTTTGGAGTAATACTGAGTAATTTAAATTTTAAATATTATTATTATTATATTATCAGGTAACATGTACATAACTGTTAGGAAGACACTAGACGGGATTTTATAATTTAAAGTTTTATTTTACCTTTCATGTTCCCTCCAATAAAACCTGCCAGTTCCTATTTGCTAGCTCTGCTCCTCATAACAAAGACCTTGGTTATGCATGACGAAACGATGGGCTGGCTGGTTCTAGCGGAAATGGTCACCCAGGCCCAGCTTTTATTCCTCTCCAAACCAGAGAAACTGACAGAGAGCCTTCATCAGACCCCTGCAAACATTTCAAGTTCATATGTTTGTGTGTGTTTTTTTAAATCCTCACCTGAGGATATTTTTCCATTGATTTTAGAAAGAGTAGATGGGAAGAGGAGAGACACATCGATTGGTCTCCCACACACTCCTCTGCTGACCAGGGGCAGGTATGGAGCCTGCAACTGAGGTATGTGCCCTTGACGTGAATTGAACCTGAGAGCCTTCAGTCTGTGGGCCAACGCTCTATCCACTGAGCCAAACCTGCCAGGGCCATATATGCCTGTTCTTATCTTAGATGATCATTAACTAGATATCTCTTTAACAGATACGTGATTTTAGACAAATCATTTACTCTCTCTGTCCCTTGATTTGTTTCTGAAGAGGCCAGATAACTTCTCTGCACTCTCAATAAAAAGGTCACTGGGCCCCTCCCAGCATTAGTAGTTTGCAGCTTTTAACTTTTTGCTTTTTCACCAACAGCATTAAGACAGCCCCCACTTTCCATCCCTCCTCCCCTGGTGAGGGACAGCAATACAGGTCACCACCTGGAAGTTTGGCCTCCTCACTCCGTGGGCATCCCCACACGGCCTGGTCAGATGCTGACTTACCCTTGCTGCGGAGATGTGAAGGCACAGTGGTTAGTGGTGTGAACTCTGAAATGAGACAGGCTGGAGCATATGTCCCAGCCTGTCTACTTCCTCGCTGTGTGACTTTGGGCAATGACTTCAACCCCTTATGTATCATGTAGCTTCCTCATCCACAATGAGAGGTAATAATAGCAATGACCTTATGGTTGTTGTGAAACTAGCTCATTAATAGTGACTATGAAGCTGAGAAATTCCAAATCATCAGCTGCATGTCCTCCCACCTCCAATTAAAGCTTGTACTCTGGAAGCATTGCGAATACCAGGCCGGTTTTAGGGTTAAAATAAACGGGTGGAATAAATCTGTCTTTCAGAGATAGTTTCATTTTCAAATAATATCCTTAACTAATTGGCGAAATTTCTAGCAATGTTAAAAGTGACACTTAAAAATATCTAAGGGATTGTAATCTGGAACTGGGAGACTTTCTCACGTTACAAACAAACCTCTCCTGGGAATCTTTCCTGGCTCAGTTCTCCTGGGCCCCAGCTTTGTCACAGCTTCTCTTTTTCCTCTAAAACCGAACACAGATTTGTCAACAAGGCCCAATGGTTTTTTTAAGAAAACAGGTGTTCCAGAGGCGAAGGTGGACAGGCTGAGGCCAAGTTTCCGTCAGACACGTGTATGTCAGAGAGCTGCCTGCGCACACATTTTCACTACATTCAAATGTCACCAATACTGTCCACAGAAATTTAACACCAGCCTCTGCAACACTCCTCAGGGGCCGAAGGAGAACACCACACACGGATATTACACATTAACGTAACAGAATCATGTCAGGCAAGAAAGGTTCATGGTTACATCAAGCTAGACAAAGCAGCCACCTCAAGCTCATTAATTCCACTTTTAGGGCATACGTTTATCACCTAGATTTCATTCTTCATGATTATAATGTGAACATTACAAAGATAATTAAAATGTAACATACATTTACAAAGTTCTTCATTTCCCCCTAATGACGTATATCTAGACAGGTTCACTATATAGGACACTGTACGGTATAAATATATATATCCTAGGAATGACCAGTTGCTATGATGTGCACTGGCCACCAGGGGGTAGACACTGAACATAGGAGCTGCTCCCTGGTGGTCAGTGCGCTCCCACAGCTAATCTCCCACAGCCAGCCAACCTCCCACGGTTCCTCTCCCCATCCGGCAGGCCCCGGCCAGCCCGGCCCCAATAGGCTATGATTGCCAGCTAGGCCTAGGGACCCAACCCATGCATGAATTCGTGCACGGGGCCTGTAGTATATATACAAGAAATGATATAACAGTTTAATAAATGTTCTCTTTCAAAGTCCCTTTAACATATCTTTCCTAACATAATTCTTTTCTGGAAATAATAACAGTCGGACATTACATATTGAAATTTGTGGTATTACAAATGTATGCCATTTTCTAATCCAAAAATTAATTTGTTTCCTGTAATAGAACTTGATAATTATATTGAGTTGCTGTTACTATCAATGTTTCTTAGTTTCTAGACCTGATAAATCATTTTGGACTTGGGGGATTGGGAAGAATGACAATATCCTGAAGATCTGAACATGTCTTCAGAAGGTACTGGTATAATCTGTCCACAGGTACAACTTCACCTGAAGACAATCAGTCACACTTCCAAATACTTGGGAAAGGTGCCCCCCAACCACTGGCGTGTCCAGGGTCATGAAGTCTTAAAGTGGAGACCCTATTCTTTACATCTCATCCCTTACTTGTTCCTAATAAACTGGAGAAAGCTTATTGTGATGCAGATCTCTTATTTATGACCACTTTGTAGGTACGATGGTTGAACTGTGTTCCCTCAAAATTCATGTTTTAATCCCAACCCCTAGTAGTTGTATTTGGAGAGAAGGTGATTAAGTTAAAGTGAGGCTGTTAGGATGGGACCCTAATCCACTGTGATTGGTGTCCTCATGAGAAGAAATCTGGACACACAAAAAAATACCAGGGATGTGCAGTGCACAGAGAAAGGACCTTGCGAATGGGCAGCACGCGGCTGGCCATCTATGTGAGGGGGAGAGAGCTTCCAGCCCCCCCAAACTGTGAGGGAATAAATGTCTGCTGTTAAAGCCACCGTCTGTAACATGTCATTATAGCAGCCCCAGTAAAGAACTGTGATATCACATGCTTTGAGATGACCGAAGTCTCCTGAGGTCTTTAGCTTTCAAAAGCTTTCATCGGTCACTTGGGTGAACATTTAAGTAAGCTGCTTGGCGTTATTTCGATCTATTCTACATTTTTAAAACATCTTATACAACTCTGCTGTCTCAAAAAAAACATGTCTCTTTCTATCCTAAAAGTTTAGCTTTAAAGTGATTATCCATAAATGAAGTGGCATTTTCTAATTCTGCTTTTTTAAAAACTGGTGTTTCTCCGCCAATGGTGGGTATTATGCTTCCAGTTTAAAGAAAGGAGAATGAGCTCTAAAGATAGTCTCTTAAAAAACACACTTGTCAATACATTTTAATACACGTAAGACTTAAGTTCCTTAAGGGCAGAAATTTTATTTTTGGATGACATTAGAATTTCCAGGGCCTACCGCCATAGGTCTCAGCTTGCTGCTTTGCCTCTAAGGACATTATTTTATCTGAATAAATTCTGACAAAGGAGCTGCTTATTACCAACCGGCATACTTTAATTCCTACTTCATTATTCTTTAAAAGGAACTATTTTAAAATGAAAACTGCTAATACCAGCTTCCGTGGTGAATGTGAATGAGTCATCTGACTACTATTACTGTGGATTGCGGCTTTTGGAATTGATTTTTCTTCATTAGCATTCTAAATGATTAATCATAGATTACATTTTTTTGATATTTAAAATGCTCTACAAAAATGCAATTATGGCTTATCCAATTCAACAAAGTAAATGATGTTGTGAACACATCTTTCATACCTCCACTTATTAGAAAGCAAATCAAAATGTTTCTCACTTTTATCACCTGCAGTGTTCAGTACTAGAAGCCTAGATAATTTTTAAAGCACTGACTACATAAAAATTAACTGTCATTTTTTCAGCCACTTAATTAAATATAATAGAAATATAAAATTTAATATTTCTAAAATGTCTTAATTCTTAAATGTCTTAAACCTGTTGAGTTCTTTCTATTCCTTAATTGTTCACTTGCTTTCATGACCATCTCCTTCTCCTAGATATTAAATTGAAATGAATTACAGTTTATTTTGAGAAAATTTTGGGAATTATGTGATAGTTCTGGAATAATACAGAAACTCTAAGTGTTATTACTAAATGAGTGTTGGGAGTACTGATCTACCTAAAAATTTAAAATTCTAAGTACAGATTTATGATCCTAAACCTATGACACATATTAAAAAGAGTAAGACAAAGTACATACATTTAATTATGTTCTTAAAATTATTTCAAAAATTGATTTCTATGCTAGGATTAAAATTTTATCTCAGAGTTTGATTTAATCTGATTAATTCAATCTAATCTAGTTAACTAAATTTAATCTGATTTGATTTGCCTAACTTGATTGAATGTAGCAAGCATAGGGCCATAAAGGGTGGGGGTTGCAGGATGAATGGGTCATCAGTCTCCACCTCTTTCCTCTCCAGATGGCCCTCCTTGTTCACACTGTATCTCCAGCCTCTAGAGCAGTGCCTAGTGTACATTAGGCTAACTATCTAATTGTTGTAAACAGAATTCTCTCCAGATTCAGATGAGTAGAGAAGTTGCAATTTGTTGAAAGTCTGCATTTTACATTTCTATTATATTTAATTAAGTCCTCTTCTTTCTTGAACAGAATTTAAAAAATAATTTGATGTTGATTCTTTTCTATTATGAATCTTAGTGTTGAGAATCCACAGTAATGGGCCTTTGCTCTCTGCTTGCAACGAGAGTCTTATCCTATATAATAAAAGCGTAATATGCAAATAGACCAAACGGCGGAACAATTGGTCGCTATGACACACACTGACCACCAGGGGCAGACGCTCAATGCAGGAGCTGCCCCCAGCCCACAGGCCCCAGGCCAGCCAAGGCTAGTGCCAGTGAGGGGCCCCCCAATTGCCCCACAGATTGGCCCTGATTGCCGATCAGGCCTAAGGACCCTACCCGTGCACGCATTTTGTGCACCGGGCCTCTAGTCAATAATAAAATGACTAAATATTATGACTTATAGCACAATATGTTCTACATGTATGAGCATCTAAATGGAAAACACTATTTAAAGGGAGTTAACATGTAACAGAGACCTCTTTTATGTGCAAATACCCTTGGATAGAGGAACACAGGTATTTCCTGGTAGAGGGGAAGGAAACTAACAGTTCCTGAGCCAACTCAATGCTGATGTGTTCCACACATTATTTAATATAATCCACATATGTCACTGTAAGGTAGAGAGTATTACATTCTATGGGTAGAAAACCGAGGCTCAGGGAAGTTGAATAACTTGCTCAAGTTCCAAAAATAAAGTGACCAATCGGGATACAAACCCAAGCCTGTCAGCTCCCAAACTTCAGGCTCTTTGTATTCTACCTGACTAGGGTAGAAATTGTATTTTTAGCTCTATCAACAGCTTGCCCCGTGACCTTTGAGATGATCGCTTTACCTTATTCGTTAAACACAAATATAAATAGCCACCCACCTCTCAGGGAGTTCAAAGAATTCATGAATGTTACAAAATAGAGCACACAGCACTACCTTGTACTCAATAAATATTTGCTGAATTTGGAATTTTGTTGAACATCTGAATTGGCTGACTCCCATGAGAAAGGAGAGAAGAGTATATGGAGCCCTGAGAGGGAAAATGGAAAAAACAAACAAACCATGAAATGTAGTTGGGGGCATAAATATAGACAAAGTAGGTGAAGAGCAATAGAAGATGTTGGGCTTCTAGAAAAATTAACATGAATGTTGTGTTTATGCTTTTTAACGGATTTTTGTTTGCTTTTGTTAGCAACAGAGCCTTTCTTCAGAAACCTTATTTCAGATAGAGCTATTCTTTGTCTTGCTTCCGGGTGTCCATGGTGTCCCCTGAAGAACTTTCATGGAACCCTTCAGGCCATGGTCTGAAATTTCCTGTTTTAATATATTCCTCCTTCCTTAACACCCAGTCTCTATGCTATTTATACTTAATGAAGGGTGGGTGTTCTCTTTCTCCTGAGAACAGTAAAGAGATCTACTCTGTATTTCCCTACTGATGGTTATGATGCTCAAAGACTGCAGTGACTTTAGGCATTTTTTAAAAAATGCATTTGTTGATTTAGAAAGGGAGGAAGGAAGGAATGGGGGTGGGGGGGAGAAAGAGAAAGATCAATGTGAGAGAGAAACATCCATCAACAGCCTCCCACACTCACCCTGACTGGGGAGTAAGTCTGCAACCTGGGCGTATGCTCTGACTGGGAATTGAACCAGTGACCTTTTGGTGCACGTGCAACCAACTGAGCCACACTGGCCAAGGCTAGGGCCAGTTTGATGCAGGCGTTAATCCATGGGGTCAGGAATCTCCATTTTCGGTACTGCATTTTCTGTGCAGACTCCATTCTCAAGGTTCTTTATACTTGAGGCAAAGATGGCCACCAGCAGTCTCGGGCTTATATCATCATTAGAACCTACACTCTCAGGAGAGAGTGAAGCTTGCTGAATAGCACAAATCTCCTTAAAGGATTTGATTGGCTCATCATCAATCACGTGTTCATCCTGATCCAACTACTATGGTCAGAGCAGTGCCCAACCTAGCATCAGGGGGAGGCCAATTCCAGCAGAACACATGGGTTGGAAAGAATGGGTGTGAAGGGTGATGCCCCAAAGTCAAACTGAGCACAGGAAAACATGTTCACTCTCGTGATCAGAGAATTGAGCAATGGTGAGCAAGCCCAAGACGGGGAGATTTGAAAACCAGGTTGACTGAAGTGGTTATATTTTTTAAAAGGTACCAGTGGAATTCAGGAGCAAAAGAAAGAAAGAGAAAAGATGAAAGAAATGTCCTATTAGTAGTGTGCACTTGCACTTTCACAGGAGGAGAAAAGACTTACTTGGTCTCTGAAGGAAAGGCGAATAAATTGTGAGGCCATCCACAGGGCTACTGGTCATCAGGATAAGATGAAAGGCAGTCAACAAGTGTCTGCATGAGGATTTGGTGTGGGAACTCAGATTATAAAGTCACTGGGGAAGACTTCAAGAGACATTTTTGCAGTGATAAAGTTGCCAAGGGTGAAAGAGCAGAGAGAACAAGACTCAAGCCTTAGGAATAGACCAATGTTGTATTTATTTTGGACACAGTATCATCTAAAGAAAAAAAAAAACCTGGAGCTGTTGGCTGGACACAAATAGCACCAAGTCAACCAAAGATAAAGACCACTTCCACAGTAGTATGCACAGTGGTTAGAAGCTCAGGTTCTGGAATCAAATAGATCTAGAGTTAAATACAGAATTCTCTCAGTGGTGGTGTGATTGATTTGATTTGATTTGATTGACATTGATGTTTCTTTCTGCCCCGCTCTCTTCCACTCTCTCTAAAAACCAATGGGAAAAGTAAAAAATATTCTCAGATGAGGATTAAAAACAAAAACAAAAAACAAATCAGAAAACCAATGTTGCCAAAATTCATATCCTAAAACACACCATTTGGGATTGAATAACTAAGTCTTGACCATTGTGTATGTAGAGTTAAATGCTGAATCTGAGATGGCCCTTAACTTATGATTAGCTCTCTTAATTTAGGACATAATTATCAAATCTAGGAGGGCATTGGTAATGACTAATTTTTTTGCTTAACCGAGCACATTTTGTTTTGGATCCCTGTTCTTTAGAAGCTTATAGTTTTCAACTGTATACCCTAATGATCAGTTGTGAAATGCATAATTCATTTTTAAAATCCAAAGAGTACATACATGTTGCTTACTCATGAAAAATAGAATGAGCACAATTATGGTGCACTTCTTTGGTGGGGGAAAGTGATGAAATTATATCTAAAGGCTGGGCTTGCAGACAGTGTTGATTTTCTGCATTCTTTGTTTATTTTTTTAAAAGCTTTAATTAAATCTGGGTACATCCATGTGTTTAGTAAAAGTATTTCACTAGGAGAAAAAAACTTCAGAACTAGAAAATAATTAGAATTTACTTACTTATAACTCTTTGAATATACAGCTGTGGAAAATGTACAGCATGCTGGCTGTTACTGATTATTTAGGGTCTGACAAGCTGTGAAATATGTAACAATTTGGATTTTTTTTCAACAGATATTTATTGCAAACCTGGTATGTCCCAGGCAGTGTTTCAGATTGGAGATAGAGCAGTGTACATAATCAACTAGATTTAATAAAATTGACTAAATTTGATTTAATTGGATCACCTTGATTTTCTTGGGTCACTTTGATTTCATTGGATCACTTTGATCTAATTGGGTCACACTGATTTAATTGGATCACGATAAAAATGTGTTTGTTTTTTTATAAACCTTTCTGTATCATTTCAATGCCCAGTAATAAGAACTTCTGACAAAGAAGTACGTGTGATGTTGGAAGGTATTCACTGTGAAGAGAAGCGTTTTGTATTAAGCCTGGTAAATTTTACCAAAGTAAAGGCTTAAAGAGCCTGGCTGGTCTTACTTCTACAAAATCCCACGATTCCTAAACAATAGATAATATACTTAAAATACGATTACATTTACTTCCTTAATTATTGAAAAAATCATTTACAACCATTCAATAAAAACATCTTCAGCGGGAAGGCCGGGGAGGGTTGGGGAGCAGGAGGGAGGGGGGTTAGAGATCAACCAAAGGACTTGTATGCATGCATATAAGCATAACCAATGGACATAAGACACTGGGGGGTAGGGGAGGCCAGGGGATTGTCAAGGGCTGGGAAAAAAATCCTTTGTAATACTTTAAGCAATAAAACAATATATATATATATAAAAAAAACCATTTTCAGCCAAACAAATGGATGTCACGCCTCCAAAGAAAACTTTAAGAACTACTCAACATGCTGCTTTTAATGTTAAAAGCAAGAGATTTAGTTTGCAAGTAGGTACACATCTAAATAAAAATAGTGACATTTCTATGCTAGATGTGAGCACGGTGACAGAACAAGAGGCTCCAGCTTTGAAATGGTTCGGTTTCACCTACACATTTATTTTCTAGCCTCTTTGAACTCGGCATTGACATTTCACCAACAGCAGGAAGCTATTGAGCTGTCGCATCACGAGGTTCCTTGAGATTTATTCTTAAACACACTATAGAGTGTCATTATTGCATTGCTCAGACTATACGCATTGAATAGAAATTCTCACAGTGAAGATGACAAAGTGCCTACATGAGTCCTTTTGGAATTTACAAGAACATATATTTTCCACACTTTCATGTCTGCAAAAAGTTAGCCTCGTTAAGCCTGTGAAGGAAAAGGTAAGAATCATACAATGACTTTTGTACAGATCACCTTTTCTCCAAAGGCGACCCTCTGATTTCCTCTGAGAAAGAGTATGAAAATCCTATAACTTGAGACTTGAGACGAGTATTGTGGTTTTGTTCCATTGCTCAGTCTGCCAACGCTATTTCTTCCCACCCTTTTCTTTTCCCCGTGGAAATAGGTTCTTTCTTTTATTTTCCTTCAAGATATTCTTCCCCCTTTGAATAATATCCTTTCCCAAACTTTGGGAACACCAGCAGAGTGCTGGAATCCTGCTGGGCTTTCTTGGATCCGGACTTGAACCTGGACTAGGTAAAAGGCCGAGGAGATGGAATATCAAATACTCTCTAGTACGGGTAAGGAAAACAGCCTGGCCTCACGTGGAGAACCCTTCTGCACTGCATATCAGCAAACCATGAGGAAGTAAGACCTAAAAGAACAAAAAGATGAAGGTGGTAGAAGGCATTAAGGCCACGGGCTTACATATGCCATGAAGAGCCCCTGGAGTTCTGAGAATGGAATAACATTGGTAGTCAGCCCCATAGACAAAGGGAATTGCCGATTCTCCCCTACTTTTTCCTCACCCACTACTCCCTACCCTGGCAATGCTACAAGTCAGACGCCTGTAAATAGAAACAGACTCATAGATACAGAGAACAGACTGATGGTTGCCAGAGGGGAAGGGGCTTAGGGGACTGGGTGAAAAAGATGAAGGGGTTAAGCAGTACAAATTGGTAGTTATAATACTGTTAATAACTATGTATGGTGCCAGGTGGGTACTGGAAGTCACTTTGTAAATATATAATTGTCTAGCCCAGGGGTGGGCAAATACAATGGGTTCTTAAACTGGACCAGAGGGCCGGAACAAAAGCATGGATGGAGTGTTTGTGTGAACTAATATAAATTCAAAGTAAACATCATTACATAAAAGGGTACGGTCTTTTTTTTCAATAGTTTTATTCATTTCAAACGGGCCGAATCCGGCCCGTGGGCCGTAGTTTGCCCACCGCTGGTCTAGCCGTTATGCTGTACACTTAAAATACAAAAATAATATTGAATGTAAACTGTAATTGAAAACTAAAAACAAAAAGAAAAAAAAGAGTGGTAGAAATAATTATAACTAAGAAGATATTTAGTGAGGAAGAAAACAAAAGACTTGAACTTTTAGATGTTGACTATCTCAAGTTTAAATGACAAATCTCTTTAATTTCTACTTATATTTCCATAGCCAAAGGCACTTTTTTAGTATAAGGCTTACTATTTGCATTAGTGAATTTTGCCAAGACTCTGGGCTACAGATAACACGGATCCGGGCAAATCTAGAATGATTGGCTTTTGGCCCTCTGGAAACAACACCTATGTATTATTTAGTCATGCTGAATCGCTCTTCATTCTAAGCAGAAAAGAAATGAAGACGAAATGACAGCTTTGAAAGGTTACAGAGATCGGGGATAATTAAAAATACATACGCAACCCACTATTACCAGGAAGGAAAACCGTAGAAGTTTTAATAAATTAATTTTGTTTACTATGAAATGTAATTATTACTGACTTCAGCAAGATTTTATGCTTTATTTTCAGGGGTTATTGAGTTGTAATTAGATTTCTGGCATGACATGTAAATATAACTAAAGAAATTTGAACACATTTATCCATACACATAAAAAGATATAAACAAGGCAATTATACTTCACTCAAACCAGGATTCACACTGAAAATATTTTTCAACTCACCAGTCAGAACAGATGTAGCTAGTATTATACGTATACACAAAAATAACAGCAGTAAAACAAAAAACTCCCACAAACCATGAATTTTCTGTTTATTTCTTCTCTACCATATACTTTTGCCAGAATCTGAATTCTTAGCATGATATGTATATGTGTACATATATGTTAAGAGAGTCCCTAAACACAGTACTTTTCAAAGGAGGTAGATGAGTCTTAGTTAATTTTATTACTTCAATAAGTCAATCTTTGATTAACTAAAGATTTATAGAAATATATCACATTATTTAAATTTGTACTGAATCTTTTAGGATTAGCCAAAATAAAATAAAGTCTTTCAATTTATTTGGAAACACTTCCCAACACAGATTAAAAGAGAAATCATAGAGACTTGAGACTACAGTCAGTGAGAGTTTTCATCATCTTTCATGCTACTCAATAAAAGTACTATTTTAGATGTCATGAGGGAGGTAAAAGAGTTATAACAAATGGTGTTCTCTCTCTATAAATTCTTCATCTAGGATTACACAAAGTTAAGTGTAGATACTTTAAGAATAATAACTTAAGCCTGGCTGGTGTGGCTCAGTTGGTTGAGCATCGTTCCGTGCACCAAAGGATCTTGTTTGATTCCCAGTCAGGGCACATGTTGGGGTTGCGGGCTCAGTGCCTAGTAGGGGGTGTGCAGAAGGCAGCCAATGGATATTTCTCTTTCATACTGATGTTTCTCTCTCTCTCTCTTCCTCTCCCCATCTCTCTAAAAAAAAGTCAATTAAAACATACATAAAAAAAATAATAGTTTGTAGAAAAGAAAGTGTTTGCACTTGAGAAGTGTATTTGCCATAGGTATCACTTATATTAAAGCAATTCATCTCTGGCTAGATCACTGCACCTTTATCGCCTCCCCCAATCCTCTTCTCTATCATTGCATCTCTCCTCTTCCTACCATACCTCTCCTCTCACTAATTACCACCCAGCTAGTTCTGAATAGTGTCTTCATGATTCAGTTAAAGAATGGATCAGAGATACTTAAAACAGTGAGGAAGGACATTTTGGTTCTTCGTCAACCCACTTAATGAAAAATCCAACTACAGAGATGCAACTAGATATCAATGAGATATACAACTGAATAGTCAGAGAAAAGTGTTTTGTCTACTTCTTCCAACTCTACGTTTTCTTAAAAGCACATGCTACAATTTACATTAGAAGATGTTTAGGCATTTTCCCAAGTATTCCAAAACATATTCACTCTAAGATATGCTTCCTAGACCAAAATTACTTGGTCAAATGAGTATGGAGACATTACATATTGTATCTTTCTTTTGAAAAGTCACAAAGCACATAAACATAAAAAACGACTTTATAAAGTCTTGTAATTTATAAAACCCACATATTAAAACTGTTTAACCCACATGTTCTATATTCATTTGTCCACAAAACATCAGTTTTCTGTTTATTATCTGTTGGCATTTGAAGATCTATAGGATACATTTTGGGAAATGTTACGTTAGATGAAAAAATTTTCATTTTTATGATGTTTGATAGTGTCCATTTTTAACCAGAAACACATTTAAATGAGAAAAGTTAGAATGCAACAGGCATAGAAGCCTGTAATAAATATTGCTTCTGACTACTTTGTCCTTGTTCCTGTCACTTTGTTAATTCATTTTAAAAATGAATTACTTCTTCATGCTTTTGAAAATATTGATAGCTGGAAATAGATCTTAGATTGGCCAAAGACCCAATGTCATATAAATACATTAAATAGTACCATGACCTTAAAAAGCAATGAATCATAGATTAAAGTTTATGCTTCAAAGAACTACAGAGGATACAGTACAAGTGAAAACAATTTTACTTTCTCATTTGACAACATGACTTATATAATGCCTATTTTGAGTTGGGAAAGGAAAAAAATATATCACTACTTCTCCTCCATCCCTTTAAAAAAAAAAAAGCAGAGAGGCATACTGATCCATTTTCTAAAGTAGCAGAGAATAAGTGAAACATCATTTCAGAATATATCTCAAGTCCCTGATCCAATTAATGTGTGATGGATCTGAGCTGAGGCACCTTGGAAGTACCTTGCAGGAGGAGAGAAAATTATTTTCAGAAGATCTGAGGTTGTATTTAGAAAATCTAAAGGGAAAACTAAGTAGAATTAATGAGAAAAAAGTATTAGAATTAATCAGTAAGGTGGCCTCATACAAGATTTAAAGCAGTTTAAATTAATAATTTTAATAAATATTAAAAGCGACTTAAAAAATGTATTAGAAAAAAGATGGTATTTCCAATGGTAATATACGTTACAAAATACCTAGGAATAGGTGTTTTGTTTTGTTTTAGATTGTGTCATTATTTATTACAAATAAATGGTGGTTTCACATCTGTCAAAAACGGGTCCTGTTTTTACATGTGTTCAGGTTCTGAATGTATAGGAAAGGGTCATGTGCTTAGTTCGTCCAAGCTCACACGCACATCACTAAGGACTTTAAAATTAGAATGGTCTCCTTTTAAACCAATCTGTTTAGATTCAGGATTAGTAAAAGAGTATGAAGCTAATGAAAAACAGTGATAGAAATTAGCAAGTGCTACATAGCCACAAGATATTTAATGAAAATTACAAAGTGTTACTGAAGGACATAGAAAGCCTAATTAATGGAGACAGCCTATAAGTCTGAATAGAATGAATTAATAGTATAAAGATGCCAATTCTCCCCAAATTAGTCTAAATTTTAATGTAATTTTAATTGTACAGTTTTCCAAGAACAGAAAATATGAGTGTAGCCAGGAGAATTTTGAAGATGAATAAGATATGGATAGTCTTGACCTATGAGTTAGTAAAATAAACAATAAAACAAAATTAATATTTAAAACATTATGGTATTGTTTCAACTTCTCAAATTAATAGAACAGAATAGAAAATCCAAGAACAAAAATAAAAACAATTTAAATATATAAAATATGGGATTTTATATAAATAAAGTTTGGGTTCCTTCTTTACCTACTTCTAACTATTTACTTGGAAAAAGTCAATTTAGATTTCTACTTTTCACCATCTACAAAAGAAATTACAGATGCATAGAAACCTCATACACACATCAAAATGAAATATAAAATTTTTATAGTATAAGAGAGGGGAAGGTTTTACCAAATATGACACAAAACCAGGAAAATGGGCACAGACAGAACAAGTACTACACAGGAAAAAAGAAATTAAAATAGTGAATAAACCAGTAAGTGGTGGAAATATTCTTAACCTTACCAATAATCAAAGAATGTATTCAGTGTTGAGTACTAAATAAAGTGAAAGTGAAAATTTGGACTAGACTGGCAAAGATGAAAAGAAATTAACACTAATATGGCCAAGAGTGGGTAAAAATAGGCTCTTTTAGAATCTCTTGGCCCAGTACTTTTAGAGGGTTATTTGCAAATGTTTTTCTAAATTAAAAAATGAGCATGCCCTTTTCGCTCTTCTACCTGCAGAGACCATTCTACAGGTAAGTCATATATACACTTAGATGAGGAAGGAGGAGAGGTAGAGAGATTGGAAGCTTGAGGACTTGACCGCCACTGCTGGTGTTGGAATGATCCTAGAAGCTGGGAATGATCCCCAGCAAAGAAATGGGGACTGCCCTTCAGTCCCACACATGCATGGAATGGAATTCTGCCAGCAGCCAGAAGAAGCCTGAGAGAGGAGTCATCACTAGAGCCACCAGAAAGGAACACAGTCCTGCCAACACCTTGCTTCTGGCCGCGTGAGACTCTAAGCGGAGAACCAGCTGAGCCACACTGCGTCTGGGCTTCTACCTACAGAAAGTGTGCGATCATAAATTGGGTTGTTTCGAGTCTCTACATTTGTAGTAACTTGTTACAGCGGCAATAGAAAGTATAATCCCTCAGACTCTGGCCCATCCTCCGGTAGACACCATCATCATTGGGGTTTCTATCTGCAGCCCTCATATCTTCCCGGAAGCCTAGAATCAAGAAAGCAAGGCCCAAAGAGAAATGCATTATGGACACACTATTGCGAAATACCACTGTGCCTCGGTCTGTCACTGCCTGATATCTACACATCCTGGGTGTGATTCTTCCTTCTTTGCCTGTGTAACTAATTTGAGGAGATTATCTTTAAGCATTTAAGTTTATTTTACCTTTAGAGTCATTTATGTTAGAAAAATTTCTCAGTAGCACTTCGTCTTAGTTGATATGTAAAAGCTAGAAAATGACCATATATTTGTAGGATCTTATTAAGCAGAGAATCAGCTTAGTTCTGAAAAAGTAAATACATTACAGATAAGGTCTATAAATTTGCTATCCTAATGTACTCCCTACAGAAATAGCTACTATATACAATATAGTTATAAATTTAAAATAAATTTTCCCAGTACAAAGGCAGCATGATCGCATTTTAAAACAATGAACTAGGCTTTTTCTTCGCTTCATTATTACTCAAGAAATCCACTGAACATTTTTGCTTCGGTTTCACAGTCATGAAATGTATTACCACCTGTCTTATTCCACTGGTGAGAAAAGCAATTCAAGTTTTTTTTAAAAAAATGTTATCTCCTTTAGATGCAAATGAAATATAGTATATTATTGATCATAATTACAGTGAATTATACTTAAACATATTGTTGACTAATTTATAGGACCATATTTCAATATAAATTCACTGGTTGAATTTGTTGCATTTCTTCCTTATGTCAAATAACCATACTGCTTGTAATAACTAAATATTTATAAAGGTTGCTAACGATAAAATAGGAGTAATATATAAAACCAGGTGCTGTTTCTGCCGTTCAGATAGCAATTCTAAAGTATATGTAACTTCTAAACAGTAGTTAGAAAGCCTGGTGGAAGTCATATGACGGTCATTCGATTATTTCTGCTTAATATTTTTCCTTAATATGAAAATTATCATATAATGTTTATATATATTTTTTTCTTTTCTTCATTATGGAAAGGCTTGCTTTGTGTCTCCATAGCTATAAAGATACTGTTACTATGGAAAGTGCCTATAATTTCACAGCAAAAACAGAATAAACCCATAATTTAAAGCACCAAATTAAAGCCTGGGAGAATGAAATCACGCCCATTATGATTGACAGCCAGGGGAGGACTAGTGAGCAGGAACAGACTGGCAGGTACAACAGTAATGGTGATAGTGATGGTGACAGCAGGCGGGCAAGGCTCCAATCCAATCAGAGAAGCCATCTGCACTGCTCCTGACTCACAGCTTATTACAACCAGAAGAGAAATGCTTAGGGAATCTGCCAATTCCTTTAGTTCTTAGGATGAGTTCAGAATGGAGAATAGGAAAACAAGCCAGCGTAGGAGAACTAGAGAGGCAAGGTCAGCTACACTAATAAAAGAGAAATATGTAAATTGGTCATCACTCTGCTATACCCACCAGCCAATCAGGATGGTATGCAAATTAACCCAACAAAGATGGCGGGATAATTTGCATACACAGGCACGGAGCGAAGACTGAAGATGACTGAAGACTGAAGAGGCTTGGCTTCTCCACTGCGGCCGGACCAAAGGCCTGGGTCCCGGGCGCTGGAAGAAGACCAGTGCCAGCAGCCAGGGGAAGGAAGGCCTATTGCACAAATCTTCGTGCACTGGGCCTACAGTGAGTCAATAATAGCTAAGAAGCCACAAGTCAGGGAGCACATGTTGCCAGTGCAATGCAAGATAGCAGAGACACAAGCAAGTTAGAATAGCATATAAAACATGAGGCCAAGGACTCCTGAGACTGATACAATTCCTGCCTCAGCTGGAACTGTAGATAGAACAACATAGGAGAGAGGGAGGGAGGGAGAAAGGGAGGGAGAGACTTGCCACACTAAGAAGCTGGACTGGTGTGGGAACAGATTTTACCCTGTCCTGGGATAAAGAGGAGTGTGCAGGTATGCACAGGTATGTAGCTGGGCTCTGTTCTTTGTCTCTTGGAGTGAAAGAAGAGACTGGCCACCCCTAGAAACCATGCCTCAGTCTACAGGAATCACTGGGGCTGCCCAGTGATGCTTCAGATGCTGGCATTTGTTTAACCTTTACATAAAGAATGTCTGCAAGGTGCGAACGCTTTCTATGAGCAATGATGCTGCACTTTTCTCTAGTTGTGGTTTCTCCTGGTATCTCTACTCTTTGAAACCCATTTTTGTAAATAACGGGTTTCAATAGGTTTTAGGGGATTCCATTTCTGAAAATGTGAATAGAAAATTCTCTGTGTTTGTTACTGCAGCTTAAAGGTTACTGAAGATTCATTATGCTAAAACAATGATATCTTAGCAGGTAACACATCTTTGG
The DNA here is from genome assembly GCF_000327345.1 of Myotis davidii. Taxonomy (NCBI): domain Eukaryota; kingdom Metazoa; phylum Chordata; class Mammalia; order Chiroptera; family Vespertilionidae; genus Myotis; species Myotis davidii. The sequence goes on from NW_006288434.1 coordinate 1,804,121, forward strand.
CAGCTCTTCAAAGGTGTACTTCGGAATGGAAAAGAAAGGAGATTACATAATCATGATGGGTTTGATTTGTAGAGTTTCTGTATAATTTTTAATAGTCCATAGTACCTATACAACAACCTTTATTAGAAACACAGTTAATCATATTGATTGAATATTTAAAATTTTAATACTTTAAAAAAATCAAAGTGTTTAGTGTTGCTTTGACAGTCCACTTAAAAGTTTAAGCATAGAATTTAAATGCCATGGAATTTTACCTGAGTTTAGTATATAAAAACCTCCTCTGTTGAGGGTTAACAAAAATAAAAATAAATACACATCCAGGGGATACTAAATACGATTGAGAGGCTTAAACAGAGGAATACTACAGTATCCAGAATCTGTGAGGAAATTTTATTACAGTTGAGATTGTGTAACTCAGAATAATAAGGCTCATTCATATCTAAATATATGAAGATTATTCAAATATACACAGCATGTGAACCACTTAGTTTCATTATTACAAAATATAAAACAAAAAAGATTTAACTGGAAGTGAAAATTAAACCCTAGAACGTGATTCAAAGAGAAGACCTTGTATAACTTTAAACTGTGAACTGTGCTGTATGATTTAGAATATTACACTTTGTTGAGGAAGGAAATGAACTTCAGTTTTCCATTTCAGTTAGAAATAAGAAATGAAATTTTGAACATGTACTTACTTTCCAAATGCATAAGTCAAATTGAACACAGATTCTTAAAAAATATATATATTTTGTTGATTTTTTACAGAGAGGAAGGGAGAGGGATAGAGAGTTAGAAACATCAATGAGAGAGAAACATTGACCAGCTGCCTCCTGCACACTCCCTACTGGGGATGTGCCCGCAACCAAGGTACATGCCCTTGACCGGAATCGAACCTGGGACCCTTCAGTCCGCAGGCCGACGCTCTATCCACTGAGCTAAACCGGTTAGGGCAGATTCTTAATCTTTTTTAAAATAAATCTATTTAAATATATTGAAGTATAAGTCTAACCAACTGTCATTTCCAGTAAGATAATTTTACAAGCGACGGGTTAAATGAAGAGCTCAGTCAGGCTGAAAGCAGGTCAGAAACCTTTGGCCATCGTCTTCCCTCTGACTCAGTTCTGATTCCAGGATAAAATGACCACTGGCAGAGGGGGAAGAAGGCCGAAAAGGGCAAGGACTTAAGATACTTCAAATGTCAATGGGACTTGGAAGGGCTGTGAGAGGGGCTGGTGCCGCTCTTCTCCTACCTCTGGCCGCTGTGTTTCCTTTGGAAAGGAGGGTCTGGTTGAAACTTGTAGAAGCAGAAATGCCTCCTTTATGAACACAGCCGGCCCCCTGCCTCCCCCCGCCCAGACCCCCACCCTGGGGTTCTCTGTGATTATTTCCTTGTTTTTACATCTTCCTATGTTTTCTTCTACTTCTGCATTACATGTTGCCTCGCCATCAATGTCCTCATCAGAATTTCCCCACCTCATGTCATACTTCTCTCATAACTCTTGTCCCACTCTCATTTTCTAAGCGATCCTGAAGCTTCAAGTGAAAAGCAATAAATTCCTCACATACCAGAACAAACACAGAAATAAAACCTCCACCTTTTTGGACTAAAAGCTACAGAAATTACATTCTTGTGTCAGTGCCAAACTTTTATGCCTAAGAAAAGTATCCGAGGCCCACTTTCCCACTATTTCAACTTCAAGCATACATCTAGGTTAAACTAGAAGCTATTGCCACTCTCCCTCATAGTATATACCTCGTATACAAATTCATGTCCTGTACAGTTGAATTTAAATGCCATTTCAAAAGGTCATTTGACTTTCAATTGTTTTTAACAGAAACACATACACACTCGCACACTGACAACACAGGGTAACCATTTGTGGACTGTATAAATACCTATAGAGATTGTCAAACAAACTAAATGCATAGACAGAAAGGCACCTTACACCACGTGCAATGTTTTATCCCATTCAACATTCGTTAAAACCCTCTTGGGCGCTAAGTATCCAACCAGAGAGAGGGTGGATGGAAAATGAGCCAGACCAGGTTAGCATCTTCTATGCTATGCTTTCCAGTCACCTGGTACTTCTCCATCAAGGCAAGCTTTGTAATTGCAACTAATTATTACCTTATTTGTTCAGGCCTGTCTCTCCTTCCCACTGGCACATTCTTAGCAAATGAGGAGGATCCCAGTTAATACACAGCCTGGTGTCGGCCACGGAGTAGAAATCCAATCAATATTGACTGAGTAACAGTATGATGTTACGTTGTCAAACACACCGAATAAGGTAGTGAATAAGAGTGTCAGTTAATACACACACAACTTCCTCTAACAGTCAAAAGTTAGAAGAATTTGTCCACTTAGAGCAGCATCAGAGAGGGAAGATGAATGCGGCCTTAGTGTTTTTCACTCTACAAAGACTTCGAGACCAAATAGCTTTCGAAGCCCAAGGGGACAATAAGCCAACACTCCTACTTTTCCATGTGTTGGAGGAATGAGCTAGCGCTACTCCGGGTAGAATTTTATACTGTTCAGCTAGGGCTTTATTAAATTTCCAGCAAATACTTGCCACTGCCTCTTTGGAAGCCTTCCTACTAGGTAACTGGAACAGGATTCAATTGAATAAAAGGCAAACAGTAGCTCCATATACCTATTCAGAGTGCATGGAAATTTCATTAAAAATGGCCTTGGCCATTCTAGCCGGTGTGTCTCAGTGGTTAGAGCGTTGGCCCTTGTACCGAAGGGTCTCAGGTTCAATTCCCAGCCAAGGGCACACACCTCGGTTGCAGGTTTGTTCCCTGGACCATGCTTGGGGTGCATTTGGGAGGCAACCAGTTGATGTGTCTCTCCTCCACTGATGTTTCTCTCTGTCTGTCTCCCTTCCACTTTCTCTCTTAAAAAATAAAGTCAACGGAAAAAATATTCTCAGGTATTAACAACAACGACGAAAAACAAGCCTTTACCTTAAAATTGCATTTCTGTTTATATGCCGATGCTCAAAAACCTTAAAGCATTTATTTTAATAAAATTAAAAGCCTTCTTCTGAATGTCCTACAATTAAACTCAGTATGGAATCAATTATTTAAATACCACGTATTCTCTTGTAGTCTTATTATTGTCTGTTTTAGGTTCGTAACTTTTTAAAATTAATAAACCTTATTTTTAGAGCAGTTTTTGATTTATAGATGTTTATAAATTTTAAAGAGAAAAGTGAATAAATTAAGTTCTACCAGAGAAATATATTAAAAATTTCAAAGGCTAACATTTATCGTATTAGCACAACACAGTTAAAACCGTTAATTATATATAAATATTAGCAATTAAAAATCATTTAAATATGACCTTTATGTTCATAAATCAAATTTCTATTTCTGTACTAAAATGCAAAATAACATTTTGAAACACAAAATGAAAAATTCTTGTAACAATCATATTAAATATAGTGAGTTACAACCAGGTTATAAGGTTACATGGCCAGAGGAAGAACTATTTCAATATAATATCATTACATAAGGCTCCAATTCCAAAATCGCCATTATAGTTTGTAAAATCAAGATCAGCCGGGTCCAGGGAATAATGTATCTTTAAATTTTTTTTGTGTTGCACATTTTCGTCTTGACTTTTGTGTATAAGAACACTAGTATTCAAACATAAATGAGATTTCATCCATTTGCCTATAATTTATTTGCTGTAAAAGAAACACCACATTATATGCTTTTGTCTGTTAGTTAAGTAGAAGATACACTATTATTTCCATGATACCAGGGAGTTAATGTTTAATTATCAACACCCATTTGAAAAAAAAGACCTTGCTTTGACTCACAGATTCCTTAATTGCTAACAGAGGCTTTTCCGAGTAGGAGCACGGTATCTAATTTATTTTGGTGGATGTGACTTAGCGACTGAATTTTAAACTGGCAAAGCTTGGACTATCTTCACTGTCAGCAGAAAATTCCTCTTTGCCTGCTGCTGGAGAATGGTGTTGCTTGAAGTTTTAACAGGGAAAGAAACTGCAGTGAGGCAATGGATACCACTGGTAACTGCTGCTCACAAACTGAAAAAGAAGTTAGGTTGTCAGCAATAAAAATCTATTATTCGCCCAGAACACGAGGTGCCGTCTTCATCACCGTGTCTTGCTGGGAATGAAAATGAACTGGGCTGGTTCCAACTTGAGAGAGCTACAGAAAAGCAAAGAGCCCACAGGCCAGGGCACCTTTACAAAGGACCAGCAACCGGCAATCAGGGGGACCTCAACCCCTCCCTGAGGAAGAAAGACGTTAGATCCATTGCAAGAACAGTGGCCACGGCTGGCGTTCGAGCAGGTTCATCCCTGCAAAACAAAACCATTGTTCCATGTTCAGAAGAGCTGGCTAGTTTAAAGTGCCCCTCTCCCTCTGGAACAGGTCATGGTCCACATGTCACTGCAATAAAATGAGTAAGAGAAAAAGAATATATGTACTTAAATGACATCTCAGAGATGAAGTCCAAAGTAACAGAAAAGTGCCTACCCGTCTGGCTGAGCTGGGAAGCGCTGCGGCTTTTCCGGGTGAGGCCAACAATAGCTACCATTTTGGCCCCGATGCTGGAGCGCCGCTTGTGGCCGCCGGGGCCCAGGGCGCCCGCCGCCGTGTCCGACTGGCTGCCCTCGCTCTTGTCCAGCGAGCACATGTCGCCGCTGATGCTGCTGCTCTTGGTCATGTTCTTCCCCGCCGCGCCCACTTGTCGGCTTTGCATTTTGGATGTAAAGACACTGCAGGCCGATGGGTCGTTAAGAGTGAAGACGAGAGTCAAAGGGAAAAGACAGAAAAGGGATTTTAGAGGAAACATCTGAGACCGAATGGCAGCCTACCATTTATGGGGCATACTTTGAGGATTACGGTTTTTCAAATCCCAGGGTCATGAATGGGCCTTCCTACTCGGGGTGAACCTTAACACGGCTATGGAAAACGGACTTAGCGTTTCCCTTCTGGTGTCAAAGAAGACGCCAGCTTGCATGGCCAGAGGAGGAAAAAAATTCATAAAAAATCTGTGGGCTGTCCTGCAAGTGAAAATAAGCTTTGAGGCAGCTGTGTAGCCTAAGGAGGACGTTTCCAAAGCTTCCTCCCCTATTGATTCGCTACTGCCTTCAAAAAGAAATTCGATGGAGTGGGAAATTTTACAAAAAAAAAAAAAAAAAAAAAAAAAAAAACCCAAAAAAAAAAAATGGCGAAAATTACAGCATCCATTGCTCAGAGTGGCCTTTTAAAACAAGTTTTTTTCACTTTATGAAAAACCTAATGAAGTTTATCTAGCAATAGTGAAATTTTCTAACAGGGATTGATGTTTTCATTAGCTTTGAATTAAACATAATTTATTTCACTTCATATAGTTTCATATTTATTGACATAAGTCAATATTAAAAAAGATTTTCCTCTTGCATTCATTTGGCAATGAAAAATCACTATCCGTTTGCTAGACGGTGGTCAGAGAGCAATCAGTGAGTCCAGGAGGCATGCGAGCTGACTGCTGGTCTGCGGGACTAACTCTGTGGATGGAAGTAATCAGAAAGAGGACCTGGATTTTCTCATGATCACTGCCTGGGGTAGCAGGTAGAGTAAGAAGTTAAAGAATGAGGACATAGGCTATAGCCCCATAAGCCTGGAAGAATGTGAAGGAAGCAGCCTGAATGGCAGAAATAGGAAGACTCATATATGTATCACCAATTTTTGGCTCAGCATGAGAGAGTGATAGTTTCTGCTTTACTTTGATTCTGATCAATCTGAGCATATAACACATAATTACAGAAACAAAATAAAAAATAGGAAACATTAGAAAAAATGTATACATCATTTAAAGGATGAAAATAAGAAAACTGACCCACCGAGGAGAGCTCTTATCTCTATTCAATTTCTTGGTCTTAGTAAACAAAATATTTTTTTTTCTCTAGCCTAGAGTAAAATCTGCTAAAAAGATAGGACAACTTGTTAATTTTATTAGTGTATGTACATTTTCTCCAAATATTTAAGAGGGGAAAGGCTCAATATGAAATTTTTAAAAAATACAGTAAAGTGTATTATTTTAACCATCACATTAGTTTCAACAAGAAATGAGGCATAAAGAGAAAGAGAGAGAGAAGCAAAGAGAAGTGTATATGCTTCTATAAACCTCAAATTGATCATTTTCAAGCTTGTCTGATGTTGCTATTCTTTAACCCCTTCCCCAACAATTTTTTTGTTAAAAACGTTTCTTTTTCAGACTAATTTTTTTATTTTGGTTCTATATAGTATTTTTGATGCTGGTTATGAAAACAGTTTGTAACTCGTCTTCCTATAAACCATATTTTTTTGCCATATTTTCTTAGTATACTCGTCGACGACTGAAAAAGAACATTTTGTGAAAACGTGTATACACGTTTCTGCCGGGGAAGGGGTTTTAATAAGCAACAAAAAACAAAACATTTTAGAGCCATATAAACATGGGTTTGAATCCCAACTTCGCTTTTTCTGAAAGAGTTAATTGCTCTACTCTGAGCCTCCGCTTCCTCTAATGTATAAAATTAGAATTTTCCTTCCTTATTTTCAATAATAGAGATAATATGTCTGAAGTAAAAATTAATGAATAGAAATTACAATAATAATTATTAAGGTGCCGAAACCGGTTTGGCTCAGTGGATAGAGCGTCGGCCTGCGGACTGAGAGGTCCCAGGTTCGATTCCGGTCAAGGGCATGTGCCTTGGTTGCGGGCACATCCCCAGTGGGGGGTGTGCAGGAGGCAGCTGGTCGATGTTTCTCTCTCATCGATGTTTCTAACTCTCTATCTCTCTCCTTTCCTCTCTGTAAAAACTCAATAAAATATATATTAAAAAAAAAAAATAATTATTAAGGATATGGGCACTAAAAAAATAAGGTCAAACATGTATTATATACAGTAAATACATAACAGCATCAGTAGAAACAATATTTGCAATTATAAATTTAAAGTGAAACATTTTGAGATTAAAATGTCTAAAACTGTTTTCATGCAGCCAGCATTATCTAGCATCTTGAACTGGAATATCTATGAGGTCCCCTTTAACTAGTGGATGCTTTGCTCCTCTAGATATCTCTTGTTCCAGGGATTCTGAGCAAATGAATACAGAATGGAACAAGAAAGAGATTTTCATAGTACGCTGTCATCAGAAAAGGCACCGCATGGCTTAGAAAAAGCAAAGTTTTTGGTTGAGCAAAGGCTTTGAAAATAATAACATAGGCCTACAGAGTCACAGTAACCTAGTGCTCCTGTTATGTAGGAATTTGTACCTCAAACATACATTTTCTAAAAAAACCCACCTACTTATTTGTCAGGGAAGTCAAAGATATACTCACAAAATATGGCTTACTGGACCTTGTGCTTTCTGCATTTTAATTTTCATGGTTGGATATAAAGGGCATAAAAAACTTGGCCAAAATCAAACAGGATACAATAAAATACTAAATGGGAATGATAAATCAGTGTGTAGGGTAATATTTTAATTAGCATTTGGTTTTAAAGAAGTACACTTCTCTTCAACCTAGCAACTTGGATAATGCATTATCTACAAGAAAGGGTTATTAGATGTTTTGTTAAGATGGATCTACTTGAACTTCGAGATCACCAGGGATGCGTTTATAAGTAGTTGCGCTGGAATGCTGTTCTGAGGGAGGGAGACTGATGTGAGGGTATCACTATTGGCTTATTTTACTGTCCTCAGTGGACGTCACCTAAACCTACAGCAAACAAACTATCAACCACACATTTTAAAGTTTTCGGGCTCTTGATTTATAGAATACTTGTAAAGACTCTGCAAACATGGGTGTCATTTGGAATGCTCATTGTGCTTAATAAAGCGAAGACCCATTACATTACCAATTACTTTAAAAGCCAGAATTTGAAAGGGTCTCGTAATATAATAAATTTCCAATGTTGCTGGTGGTCTCAGTGATAGATTCTGAGGGGCAATTTGGCAAATATATAAAAAACCTTAAAAAAATAAGCTGACCTTTTAACCTATCAATTCTATTTTTAGGATTGATCCTAAGGAAAATCTTAGCAATGTGTACAGATTTAGCAAGAATGATTATTTATTGAGAATTGATTACAACAGCAAAATAAACACACACGGGAAAACCCCATAAAACGTCCAACTATAGAGGGCGTCTGAATAAGTTATGTTCATCAATAAAATAGAATGTACCTTTGAAAATGCTGTTGTAAATAAATATTTATTGACATAAAATATGTTCCTGACATGGAGAAAGGGAGAGAGGAAGCAGACATCTGAGCTTAGTTCTGGCTGGCACACATACTAAATGAAGAATTATCCTAACGCTTGGGGACACAGACAAATTCAACTGCCAGAGGCTCTTCAGTGGCACACAAAGAGAAACAAAGAGATTCATAAAAAAAAAAAATCAAAGACCAACACTCCTTTTCCTTTGACATAGGTAAAATCATTCAACACACACAGTTCATACCACAGACCGAAGGCGTAGCATGGCCTTCAAGCTAATCCAGTTTCCTGCACAATATTGGGTGTTGATATAGGCTACTCCGTTTCAGAAAAAGGCAGAGTTTCTACATTTCTACGTTCTGTCTTATGCAACACACAGAGTTCATACCACAGACCGCAGGTGTAGCATGGCCTGCAAGCCAATCCAGTTTCCTGCACAATAATACTGGGTGTTGATATAGGCTACGCCGTTTCAGAAAAAGACACAGAGTTTCTACATTTCTACGTTCTGTCTTATGCACATTTTCTAATTTTGCTTTATAAAAAAATGAAAAATGATCTATTTAGTATCCTAAAAGTAAAATATGTAAAATTGCCAATGCAAGTGATCTATTTTATCACATCCTTGTCGTTATTGAAAGTTGTATCCTGAAAGATATTGGGATGTGTCCTGAGCGGAACTGAACCCTGACCTCCTGGTTCATAGGGTGACGTCCAACCAATTGATAGCTATCTCAGCTGGGCTATCCTGAAAGATCTTTTTTTTTTTTCTTTATTAAAAAGCAAATCTGCTTTGTCAATCATTAGGCAAAAGGTAATGAAAGGTGAGTAAAATATTTGTAAATATTTCCCCAAAGACTTAAATAGCATATCGGGGTTATAGAAGTAGGTGATTAAATTAAATGAAGGTTACAGGCCACAGGGCTAAAAGTGTTAATTAATAGATTTGAGTGAACAGATCCAAGTGTTTGGCTGTTAAGATGAATAGGAAAGACAAATTCTGAGTTTGTGAGTAGCATTGTAAACAAAATATATAGTCACGTCCAAACAAGAATTTCATTATATTCTTGTTTGAGAGCTGGAAGGTGGTTAGAAGAGAATTCACCCAAGGAATTAGAGGCTGAGGTGATTCAGAATTTTGTGATTAGAGATACTTGGGGCCTAGCAACCGATACAGTGGAGTCGGAGAACCAAAGCACAGAAACAGAGGAGACACTTAAGGGTGGAAAGGAGACATAACTTTAGAGGAGAAGCATTTATATCTTGGGCTAGGAAGTGGTGCCAGAGAGGGCGTGTAGGGCTCCAAAGTTAGGTGATAGTAACAATGGCAGAGTAGGAAAAACCCAATGAGATTGGCCAAGCTCCCAAACATTATAGAACCTTGAAAGGCCTAATTCCTTTTTCCTTCCCTCTGCTGTGTTCCTGGAGGCAGGTGCCAAGAGCTAACTGAATACCTCTCACTACAACTCATACGTGCTTGCACCAGTTGCCAGTCATTGGGTGGGTGTCTGGACTAAAAAGTGCCATTTCTTTAATTCTTTGCTGTGTGTGTGTGTGTGTGTGTGTGTGTGTGTGTGTGTGTAATCCAGCTACTGTCTAAAGTCCCCCTTAATTAAAATTTGTATCTATATTAAAAATCCTCATTAGGATTGAATAACCTTTATTTCACTTACTCAAATGATGATCTACAATTTTAAGCTAGTAGAGTAGTGATAATTTAGTCAGCCAATGTTTATTGAACACCTACATATATGGGATACAAAACTGGGGGTAGTGCCATACCCTACATATACATGCTCACCTTTTCGCAAAAAGGAGCACTTTACCGCTTCTCTTTATCTAAATTGTCAGCATCACTAACTTTTGCTCTGGGGGGGCCATGATTAAGTAAAATAAGGTTACTTGGATACAAGACTTCCAGGCCATGACAGCCGATCTGATTAAGGAGATGGCTACTAAGTGAGTAATAGAAGGGCAGGTAGCAATATACGGCGTGGAAATGCTGAACAGAAGGGTGGCTCCTGTTCTGGGCAGGACAGAGCAGGAGGACACAAAGTTTCATCATGCTGCTCACAATGGCACAGAATTTAAAACATATGAATTGTTTACTTCTGAAAATTTCCATTTAATAGTTTCAGACCGAGGCTGACTACAGGGAACAAACAGTGACAGTGAAACCGAGGATAAGGAGGCTAAGCTGCGGGGGAGGGTGTAAGGGGTTGGGGTGCAGGCAGGTGGCTCCTATAATTTTTCTAGTTTTCCAATTCTCTTAGGCTTAGGGCACAGTTTCTCACAGAAAAAAACTTATATTTGATTCTTTGGTATATAAGCAGCTCAACAATTTTATATGATCTATTCAAGGCAAGAAAATCTGAAAATTTTACCAAGAGGTAAAACCTAAATTTAGGTTCTAAGTAAGTCAGACATGGGTTTCTATCCTATTTCTATCATTTAAGAGTTCATGACCTTGATAATATTTCTTTGCCTGTTCTGAGCATTAGTTTTCTCATATGTTTATTATGTACCTTTCTACTTGAATGTAAGCTTCATGGGGCAAGAACATTGCTTCTTTTGTTCACTGTGAAATCCCAGGTTTTAAAATAATGCTTGCCACATGCTAAGTGTACCGTAAGGTTGAATAAATGAGTTAACTAATCTAACAAAATAATAACTCTTACAAGGTTGTGATGAGGATTAAATGGAAAAAAAAGACACATGTAAATACAACATTTAGCATATGCTAAATGTTAGTTCTAATTATTATATATGTTTACAATTACATGGGGACTTTGAGGCTTTAGTAAAAATAAACACTTAAACTTGTTAAATTTATTCGAAGCAGCTATTTTTACATAAGCAGAGAAGTCAGTAGCCTCAAAGAAATGGTCCTTCAGACTTCATATCAGTGAATAATTAAGATACCTTTGATCATTTCAAACTTGAAAAGATGTATTTCAATGAACATATTTT
>NW_006288434.1:1815976-1828970 GCF_000327345.1 Myotis davidii
TGGGGCCGGTGGAGCAGCGAAGGCCTGGGTGCCGGGTGCCGGAGGAAAGGAAGCAGCCAGGGGAAAGGAAGGCCTATTGCACGAATCTCTTCATGCAACAGGCCTCTAGTATTTTTATAATAAAATTTTGATTAGAAATATTAAAAACAATGTTGCTAATTGATAGTAAATGAAGATCTTAAATTTTTAATTTAAAAATGTACATTTAAAGTGTAACATTTATTATATTCTACACAATTAAATCCTTGTATTTTAAATCCTTATGTTCCAAAATAAAAATCATAAACCCTCAGAACTTTATGGATGATTATGCTATAGATTATTATACAATGAAACTATCAAATTGCCCAAGATTTATCATTAGTCATTTAAAGTCTAATATATATAAATAAACACAAGTATCCCATATATATGTATATATATGTGTGTGTGTGTATATATATATATATATTATAAATAGTCACATATAAAAGTTTAATGGAAAAATGATGAGTTTGAAAGATAGAATTACCAACCAGATTGTTGTATTAAAAAAGACCAGAACTTTGAACAAATTTGATAGTCTACTTGCTTTAAAATAAAACAAAACTACTAGGTTTCTTTCTTCTTTCCAACAAATCTGTATCTTTCCTAACCAAGATTTCTCAAATCATACTTCTCTCAAGAGAAATAGACAAAGAGCTTGACTCGGAGTATTTTACTCTGTGGAATTATAATTTATGAAGTGTCTAGATCTGCAGTGTCCCATCCTGTAGGCACTAGCAACATGTGGGTGATGGACGATTGAAATGCTCCTCATCCAAACTGAGATGCACTGTAAGTACAATGCACACACCGGTTCAGAAGCCATGGTATACCCTCCAAAAGTAAATATTTCATTAATCTTTTTATGTACATTAATATTTGAAATGAGAATATTTTGGATATATTGAGTAACATAAAAAGTATATTAAGTTACTCTCACTTGTTTGTTTTTAATTTTTTAATGTACCTATTAAAAACTTATATATGTGGCTCAAATTTCTTTTATTGGACAATGCTGCCTTAGATAACTGGTTTTAAATGGCATAGGTAGATTACAGCAAAAATATTTGAAATAAGATGTTTTTTCCTATGTAAATTATATTTCCCTTTGATGTTAATTATGAAATTAGTGTTGTTCTGTGAATAAAATGGACTAATGCAAAACCTTACAAAGGCAATCAAATGATAACACTGACAAACATTAAGCTTAATATGAAAAATAAAAACTATAGTACTGTTAACATTCAAAACAAAATAAGTTCATTTAAAGTGAAAATATAAAGCAATAAAATAATATTAGCAAATAAATATTATAAAGACAAGGTAGTCACATGGTCTAAAATGAACAATTAATTTTTCTATTTTAATACTTATTTGAGGATATGGATTTCCACTTTGTTGAGGGCAATGACCACTCATCTTGAACAAAGAATATTTATGATTTGTATATCTAGTAGGAAAAATAATTATCTATTGGGAAATCAACTGGATTTAACCAGGAGACTCACGTTCATGATTTAGCTGCACTACTTACGCTGCAATTGAGTAACTGTTCCTCAGTTACACCATGACATAAAATGGAGATAATATACCCCAACTCTATTCAGAGAGTTGCTACAAGGCTTTCTATTTCTTTATTTCTAGCTCATTTAATCGGGTATCCTTATCCTTCAGTATTATAACTTTCCCACACTTTTTCTCAAATTTTCAGCTCCTTTATCTTACATATAACTTAGATTTTACAGCCCATCATTTCAATCACTCCTTTGCACACACTCTCAACATTTTAGCACCCTCTTCATACACATCCAACTGGCAGAACCCTCTGGTAACTCCTACTATGAGCTTCTTCTATGCCTACATCTCAACGTTTGAGCATTGTTGAAAAAAATATCAGTAGGACACACTGATTCCACTATAATTCCCTGTCATTGGCTTGAAGTTACTCTACACATGCACTTCCCACTCTCCCCACAATAACCACCAGACTCCTTCTTCATGCTACTCAAACCTCACCTTTTGCTTTCCTCTTGGGAGGATAACTTTTTATTTCATGGGAAAATGGAAGCTATCGGAAGCAATGTCCTGATCTTAAAAAGAAGATATAAATACCATATTTGTATCAATGTACACACACACACACACACACACACACACACACACACACACACACACCCATAATCTCCAAATCTAAGTTAGCTGACTATGCTTTTTTCCTAACTCCAGACTGTCTACCCAATAACCTCAAAACAACCACTCAGATGTCACACAGGATTAGGGTTTCACAAGTTCGATATGTCCCAAACAAAACAAGTTTTTAATCAAATATATTCCTTTTAGTCTTCCCTGTTTCAGTACAGACTATGACTTTTCCCCAAGTTGCTTAATTTGGAAATCCAAGAGGCGCCCTCAACTTCTCCTTTTCCTTTATTCCCGCACTCAATCTATCATTACAGCCTCCAGATTCTAACCCTAAAATATACTTATATCCTCCCATGTCTCCCATCCGGATGTTTACCACTCAAGTCCATGTTACTCTTGTCTACTTCACTGCAACACATCCTCATTGCCCCTGTTCTGTGTTCCATATAATAGCAGCCAGAGTCGTTTTTTCTAAAACATAAATTGGATTATGTCCCTCCACTTCTAAAACTCTTCATGTCTTCTCATTGTACTTGGGTAAACCCCCAAATCCATAAGATAGAAGTTATCAGAAGAATTTTTTTTATTCCCGACTGTCTGTCTACGAATGACTTGCTTCTGCACACTATCCTCTTCTTTCTGCTCCATAACAAACCAACAAACGCCTCTCCTGGCAAATACCACTTCCTGCACAGGAGCTCAGAAACCCACCCTCATTCTCCAAGGTCCTGCAAGTCTGTGTGACTTGGCCCTGTCTTTCTCTTTCACCCCCACCTCGTTTTTCTTTACAAACTACTTTTCAGCCTCTTCTAAATTCCTGAAATATGGCAAGCACTTTTCCACTTCAGGACCTTCACATACATTGTGCCTCATTTGAAATAATCCTCAGAATAACCTTATGAAAGAGGAACTTCCTGTAAGAACAGAAGGATGTAAGCGCAGAAAGGTCATGCAGTGTGCCCAAGTGTCACTGCTAGCAAGGCCTGTATGATTCAAAAACGCATGCTCTTAGCCACTGCCCTTGACCAGTACTGAAAAGAGCAGGTTTGACAAACTTCAGACTGCATCAGAATAATCTGGTGGGGGATATATATATATTGGGACCCTTCAGTCTGCAGGTGACACTCTATCCACTGAGCCAAACCGGCCAGGGCATATCTGGAGGCTTATTAAAGCAGAGTTCCCCGTCCCATTCCCAGAGTTTTGATTCAGTGGGTCTGCATTTGTCGCAAGTTTGCAGGTGATGCTGATACTGCAGACCCCGCAGCTAGTTCCTGAGCCTCGCTGGCGGCCTTATGAGCAGTATGACTTCCCCATGTGACAAGACGGTCAGCCTTCACTGGCTGTTCGGAATCACCTCCATTTTTGGTATTTTCACTGGCGTAGACAACTGCCGCCAGGTGGCACCAAAATGCATCTGGTATCTGGGCAGGGGGCTCTGGGAGCAAGACTGCACGCCAGCTGGGCAGCTTCACCCAGGTCATTTCATGAACCTAATGATATGGCAACATCACATTCGACATTGTGAGTGTTTGGATACCAATTACCATGTGTTCCCAAGGTTTTGTTATGTCTCCACTATAAAAACTCTATTGCAGTCACCTGCTCTCTTCTCATAGAGCTGGGATAGTTCAGTTTGTCAGTGACTTCAGCAGCCGAGTACCTGATACTTGGCACTAAGTGGCTTTAAGGAAAGAATCATTGAGTAAGTGAATTAAAGAAGTTCATTATATGAATGAATACACCGAGTAATGCAGAGATGATTAAATACTAATTTAATTTTAAGCTGCATCTAGTATGTTTCAAAATCATTTTGGTACTCAATAAATATGCATTTGCTGATGAGGAAAATAAAACTTCCTAATAACTATTTTAGAAATACATAGATATGAACCAATTAACAAGTACTACTTGTACATCTACTATGTTTAAGACACACTTTGCTAATCTATACTAAAAGGGTAATATGCTAATTAGACCAACATCTTCCGGACAACCTTCCAGATGTCTTTCCTGACAAAGCCAGGCCTGGGCAAAGCCGCCCATGGTCCCAGGTGCCCGTGGCTGGCCCAGGCAAAGCCAGCCCGGGTCCCAGGTGCCTGCGGCCGGCCGGAGGAGGGATGCCTGAGTCCCAGGTGCGGGCACCGAAGCAGAGGTGGTTAGGGGCAATCAGGCCAGCAGGGGAGCAGTTAGGAGTGATCAGGCAGGCAGGCAGGCAGAGGTGGTTGGGGGTGATCAGGCAGGCAGAAGTGGTTGGGAGTGATCAGGCAGGCAGAGGTGGTTAGGGGAGATCAGGCAGGCAGAGGTGGTTAGGGGCGATCAGGCAGGCAGGCAGAGGGGTAAGGGCCTATCAGGCAGGCAGGTGAGTGGTTAGGAGACAGCTGTCCCAGATTTTGAGAGGGATTGAAGAGGGTGCAGGCCAGGCTGAGGCCTCCCCTCCTTAACCCCCCCGCCCCCCGCCACTTGAATTTCGTGCACTTGGCCTCTTGTTAAAAATGTAAGACATGTTTGTTCTAAAACCACTTCCACGTCTAACCCAGTTTGCTAAGTAAAGTGTGAAGACAAAATAGAATCCAAGGCAGAACACAGATGTCAATTAATCTAAAGACTTCAAATAATAGTGATTTCAGATAATAAGTTAAGAAACGCCACTAATATCCCCTGTGCATTTGCACATTTCACAGCAGTCCTCCGTCCCATACAGGCCGTGTGGTTGCCGGGTGCTGCACTCGATTTGCTCCTATGCAGATGCAGAAAGCACCGCACTAATGTGGAGCAGCTTCCTTCTTCCATTTAAGCTAATCCTTCCATCTTCCAGGAACCACACATTAAATTCAGGTTACGCCTCCAACCATAAGCAGACGGTCAAAGCCGACAGTGAGATGTCAACAAATGTTTTACTGATTTCTGTTATAAAACCAGTTCTGTCCCTCCATAAAAACAATCTAGTCTAGAATGTATTGCTTTGCTGTTCAGTTGTTTGTGTTATTGTGATTAGCATACACTTAAGAATGATTTGGGGGGGGGGGGAGTATTTTTCTCTCAGCACAGAAATGATTGTATATCAATGTTTATTTTTACACTGGCTATTTTTAAAATTTGAGAAAAATAAAATGTTACTTTTGGTACAGTTGTTGATATAATTGTACAGGTCCACTTTGGTTGATAATTGCACATAATAATCAACTTTGGAATTTTTTCATGTGTTTATGTGTAAAAACTTTATTTGGAAATTATCTCATTGTACTATCTGATTACTATTCCCTCATTTTCTTGTAAAATTTAAAATACTTTTTGACCACAGAAGATTTTAAAAATTTAGCCATTTTGCATTTTAAGCTGTACATGGAATTATTGAGAAGTAACAGAATGATCTACTTTGTACATTAAATATGTGATTTTTAAAAAAATCATCTACTGTTATAGCTCAGCCTACTGTCCCTTGATTTACATAATAAAAATTTAGCGTAAATAATGCCTGACATGCTCATCAATTCTTCAAAACTATTTACAACTAGTGTAAAGTTTCACTCTTTGAGGTTTTATTTTTTAAATGGGAAAAAGGAAGCTTAAGTAGAATGACCTGGGTCATTCCATACTAAAATGAAGGACATTAATATATTTCTGTGAACCAGACTTTTCAAAAGTATTGCCTATAGCTAGAATAAAAGCTTTTTTTAGTTGTTAAACTATCATAAGTATTGCCTATAGTTAGAATAAAAGCTTTTTTTAGTTGTTAAACTATGATAAGATCCCTTCATTTCCTATGATTCTATATTAACTAAAATAAAAACATATACAGGTTGAAACTTAGCATTATAAAATAAACATATTTTAAAAAGTAATTAAATATCTTCTTTCAGATGGCAAAAATCTAGATGCTCCCATATTAAAATTCAATATTTGCTTTAAAAATGTTATTCCACTGCACAATAATTTATCAGACATTTTTGGAAGGTTACCATTATACAAAAATAACATGGCAATAATGCAATGACCTTAGCAAACTGAAAATTAAGATACAAAGATATAGTGTCATTTGGTAAATGATCCATTTTTTCCTTTATTTATCTAGCAGCACAAGAAACTTTATCTAGATTCATGCTTCTTGGGATTCTGAAAGGAAGAGAAGAATTTGTTGATTGCCAAGTACTCTATTCAGAAAGTACGTACGGTAATAGGAAATGTAAGTGGCTGCCCTGGATACAGTTTACAATAATCTCAGGTGGTATAATGAATGCCTTGTTTTTATTAAATAGTTTTAGAAACGGAAGTTAAACATGAAGTTAATATTGATTTCAATAACAATAACATGGATTGTTCTTATTTCCTTTCAATGGACTATAAAGATGTGTCGACATAGAAATATGCATATTCACTTTACAATGACCTTCATGCCAAGTCCCTGTCTTACTTACTATTAAAAATTCAAAAATTTAAAAATCTTGTATTCTTCATCTGCTTAAAATTCATAACACTTTCAACTTCCCAGCTTGTCTTTCGACAGTCATAGTTACCAAACGTATAGAAACACTGAAGTTTTCTACCTCTTCCTTCCCCTGCGCTTCAGCTGCTTGTGCAAGATCACCCCTCCATCATCACATGTGCCTGACGCCACGGGCCCTAGAGCTTAGTGTTCTGGTAGGAAACCCCGACTCCAGCAAACACAATCTCACCTCCATGATCAGCTTTGAGACCATCAGGACTAACCTCATTTTCTATTCCCTTTTTCCCTGCTAGTTCCAGTCACCACACGAAGCTCAGGGTTCTTAAATCTCCACGTGCTTCCTGGATTCAAATCACTCTGCTCTTCGGGCAGTAAAGCCATGTTCCCATTTCCTTTGACGCTGACACACACCAATGCCTTTTCTACTTGCAGCATTCCACACCCAATGTATTTTACTATCAGTCTTCTCCATCAATTTTTAAGTTCCGTATTTGCAGGAACTTTGTCTGTTAGTTCGATCCTGCATCCCAAGCATACAGAATAGGGTCTTGCCCATAGTAAGCACTCATTAAATAGCTATTGAATGAATAAAGTAATTCAATAAGTCATCAAACCCTATTGATTCATTCTTTGCAATAATCTTGGATGTTCCCCCTTTTTGTTCCCTCTCTAGTCCAGCACCTCTCCTTGACTGCTGGTGGGAATGTAAACTGGTACAGCCACTATGGAAAAGAATATGGAGGCTCCCCAAAAAATTAAGAATAGAGTTACCATATGACCCAACAACCCCTCTTCAGGGTATCTCCTCAAAAATTTGAAGGCATTTCTTCGCAAAGATATATGTACCCCTATGTTCACTGCAGCATTATTCACAATGGCCAAGACATGGAAACAACTGAAGTGTCCTTTGATATATGATTGGATAAAGATGTGAGATATATTGCTCAGCCATAAAAAAGAATGAAATAGTGCCACTTGCAACAACATGGATGAATCTGGAGAATACCATGCTAAGTGAACTGTCAGACAGGAAAAGTCAAGAACCATATGATTTCACTCATACGTGGGATATAAAACTGAAAGCAACAAATGAACAAATAAGAAAAACAAACAAAACTTCACAGACACAGACAGCAGTATGGTGGTTACCAGAGGGAAGAGGGTAGGGGCAGTAAAGGCTAAAGTGGATCCAATATGTGGTGACGGAAGAAGATTTGACTTTGGGTGGTGGGCACACAGTGCAATATACAGATGATGTATATAGAATTGTACACTTGAAACCTAGACAGTAATTTTATTAACCAATGTCAACCCAATAAAGTTGTCAAAACATAAAGCCAAACTAAAATAACTAAATTTTCAGATTATTTGGAATCCTTAGTAACTCTCTGAGATGATGTCGCATGTGCTGGAATGGTGGAATCAGGGAGGAGAATTTGTGCCTCATTAGCTGTTATCTCTCTCTCCCAAGACTCTTGCCTTTACACTTACTTCCTTACATGAGGAAACTGTGGAGTCACCGCTTGCTTACTATGTGTCACTAAATAACATTTAAAATATATAATTATAAAATATCCCATCATTAAGTATGTCTTTTATATTGGCAGTTTAGTTTAGTTATTGTATTATAATTATTTAGCTGTCCATGTTCTCCATTCGCTTTGACCTCTTCGCGGTAAACACTGTTTTTCATCCATCTCAGTATCTCTCTGGACACTATCACAATTGCCAAAATTAGCAGCTGGAAAAATAGTTGGGGAAGGAAAGGAGCAAAGAGAGAAACGGAAGTGGAAAGAAGGGAGGAAGTTAATTGGTTCATTTGCTTGTCAAACACTTGCTAAGAAGAAGGGCCACGTGGCTAATCTACTCGGTCATTGCTTTCTATATTTCAGTGGTGTGACGGTGGGAAAGGACTGGATCTTTTACACACCTATATGCAGTGCTATTACCCCCACAGTGCAATGGAACTAATTATGTTTTGACACTGAAAAATGTGATATTTTTTAGGTATTTTCCTTTTACCCTCATCTTTTTTTGTATTCTAGTTTTAATTATACTGTTGTAAGGCTAATATCCCAATATTTTTCCTAGAAAATGTGTTTAAAAATTTTTAGATAAAAGTAATTGCTTAATATCATCATATACTGTGTGCTATAAAATGAACCAAAATAGTGAACATGAATATCCTTTAACTTTTTTAGTTAAGTATTTGTTTAATCTAAGGAAACACAGAATAAGAATGGGGCAGTGTGGAAGTTCCCTAAAAAAATAAAAAATAGAACTATCTTATGATCTAGCAATTCAAATTCTGGGACTATATACTGAGAAATCTACAACACTAATTTGAAAAGATATATACACCTCTGTGATCCCTGCAGTGTTTTTACAATAGCCATGATATGAAAGCAACGCAACTGTCCACCAATAGACACATGTATAGCTCTTGATTTCTGAGAGGAAGGGAGAGGGAGAGAGATAGAAACATCAATGATGAGAGAGAATTGTTGGTCAGCTGCCTCCTGCACACATCCTACTGGGGATTGAGCCCACAACCCGGGCATGTGCCCTGACTGGGAACTGAACCACGACCTTCTGATTCATAGGTCAGTGCTCAACTATTGATCCATACTGGGCAGGCAAAGGTTGTATCACGTTTGCGGGCTTTAGGACACTGTGATTTTCCAGTCACCATGGGTTTTATTTTGAGTGAGACTGCAGTAATGTGACAGGCAGAATGGCTGAACTGCCCTTATCCAGCTTGGCCTGGGAGCACTCGCTTGTAGGCACCGGTCAGGAAGAATTAGGTAATACACGGCCAGAACAAACGTGCTATGGCACAAACATGCTATCTGTGTTGTGAGTTTTACTTCAGAGAGAACGCTGAGAAGTCAAATTCAGAAATAAACAAACGTGAATAACATACCTTAATTTTTTTAAACTTAAAAATAATATTTTTACTAACATTTGGACAATTTTACTCTAACGAATAAGTGAATATTAGGACATATTTAAAATTATTTGCAAATTTTACTCTTCAAACTTATGGGCAACATGTACTTTGCCAAACATTTTTCTTTAACTGAACTGCTATATATGTAGATTAAAATAAATGTGGATTTACAGCATACCTGTACACTAACCATGGTTAGAAAAAGACTTTTTAATGGTTAGAAGCTATAAGAAATCATGAATTTTCTTCTGAGAATGTTTTCCTACCTTGTACAGTGCCAAAAGAGTCACTTGTCTCTTATGGTTTCAATTTATTTCAAAGGCTTTCTACGGAGAAATAGGAGGAACACTGGACTTTGGTGTCAAAAGGTATGATTTCCATCACTACTGACACTTAAATTATTTAATACTAGAAGCCCATTGCACGAAGATTTGCGCAACAGGCCTTCCTTCCCCTGGCTGCTGGCTCCGGGTTTCCTTCGGAACCCGGGGCCCAGGCCTTTGGTCCGGCCGCAGCGGAGAAGCCAAGCCTCTTCAGTCTTCAGTCTTCACTCCGGCTGGAGCCTTCAGTCTTCACTCCCCGCCTGTGTATGCAAATTAACCGCCATCTTTGTTGGACTAATTTGCATAGTCATTCTGATTAGCTGGTGGGCATAGCGGAGTGACACCAATTTGCATGTTTCTCTTTTATTAGTGTAGATTGGGAAATTTAGATAACTTCTTATAACTTCAACTTTCCATACACCTGCACTTCAATAAATAGTTTTAAATGATATAATTGATTCATTAAAATGTTGTACTAAGGGGAAGTATTATTATTGAATCAACATGCTATAAGTACTTTTTACACTTTCACTCTATATTGTAATCTATTTCCCTTCTAGACTTTAATTCTTTGAGGGAAGAGACTAGGTCTTGTTAAGCAGAATTTCCCCTGTTTCAGCACAGGATCATGCATCAAGAATACACTAAAAAATTTTGCTGAAAACATATGGGGAATTTAAGGAATAAAATAATTTTAAGTCCAAAATCATTAAAAGTCAACTATATCAAACTATGATATAAACCTTATCTCTATCATAATACTTCTTGAAATTATAATACTTTTAATATTTTGGAAATAATTTGTCTTATACAAAATGTAAGATAGACCCTAATCTGAATTGTCATCTGGCAAATTGTTAAAGTTTTTATGAAATATGCAGTTTAAAAAAGCTAAACAGAAAGTAAGAATTTTATAAACTTATTTTCCTTTTCCATTCCTTTTATTTCTTTATCAATCTCCACTATTTATCAAATCCTTATCATATGCCAGGAATGATGTTAAGAGCTTTAAAGATATAATCTCATTGATTTTTCAGGGCAATGCTGTAAAATGGTTACTTTATCATCCCCAATATATAGGTGGGAAAGGGCAGTTTTTATTGTTAGGAACTGGCAGCACCAGGATTCAATCCAGTTCTGTCCAAATCCAGAGCTGACTTTTAGCCATTATGCTATATTCTCTCTCATACATATTTTGGAGGACTTAGGCATTATTCTGTATAATGCTAAACATAAATTTGGATGCTGATAAGTGATATTATGCTTACTATGAGTTAATGTAACATGGCACCATGTTCTTATTCACAACTTTGCAAAGCAAGCCAGCTAGACAGTTCTCTACACATGACTGGTGGGCCATGAAAGGTAGCAATTCATTCTCCATGATAAACATAAAAAAAGCTGGTCCTGATTATATGCAGTTGTCATCATCTATGCAAAATATCTTGAAAGGAAGTTTCAGAAGACTGATTTACAAATTTTCCATCTCCAAATGATGATCATTATTTTATATGTAAATATGCTGTATGAAGTCTCATAATAGTGAGAGAAATCCTAGCAGAAAAGATAACAATTTATTCTAATATAAGGTGACAGGAGAAGATTTGATTTTGGGTGTTGGGCACACAGTGCATACAGATCTGTAACATAAAAACCCACACCTGAAACCTACATTCATGTTGATCAATGTCAGTATGGCGGTTCCTCAACACACCCTGATCAATTTAATAAATAAATATTTAAAAAAAGAAAAAAGGAGATTGAAAAATACACAATTAAATGGAAAGATATTCCATATTCATGGATTGGAAGAATCAACAGTTAAAATGGCTGTATTACCCAAATCAATATACATATTTAATGCAATCCCTATCAAAATACCAATGTCATTTTTTAAAAAGAAATAGAACAAAAAATCACCAGACTTGTATGGAACCAAAAAAGACCCCAAATAGCTGAAGCAATCCTGAGAAAAAAGAATGAAGTCAGAGGTATTACACTACCTGACTTCAAGTTATACTACAGAGCTATGATAACCAAAACAGCATGGTATTGGCAGAAAAACAGATGCACAGACCAGTGGAACAGAATTGAGAGCCCAGAAATAAAACCACAGGTATATGAGCCAATCATTTTGACAAAGGAGCCAAAAACATGTAATGAAGAAAAGAAACCCTCTTCAATAAATGGTACTGGGAGAGTTGAAAACCACATGTAAAAGAATGATACTAGATTACAGTTTGTTCCCTTCTATAAAAATTAATTCTAAATGGATCAAAGACCTAAATATAAGATCTGCAACAATAAAGCACATAGAAGAAAATAAAGGTACTAAACTTATGAACCTTGGTTGTAGAGAAAAATTTATAAATTTGACCCCAAAAGAAAGGGAAGTAAAGGCAAAAATAAATGAATGGAATTATATTAAATTTTAAAAGCTTCTGCACAGCAAAGGAAACCACCAACAAAACAAAAAGGCAACCAATGGAATGGGAAATGACATTTGCAAACAACAGCTCCAACAAGGGGTTCATACCCAAAATAGTTAGGGAACTCATGCGACTCAACACCTAACAAACAATCCAATTTAAAAATGGCAAAGGACCTGAACAGACACCTCTCCTAAGAAGACAAACAGCCATCAGATATATGAAAAGATGTCCAACTTCACTAGCAATGAGGAAAATGCAAATCAAAAGTACAATGAGATACCACCTCACATTTGTTAAAATGGCTATTATCAACAAGACAGGTAATAATAAGTGGAGAGGTTGTGGAGAAAAAGGAACCCTCCTGCACTGCTGGTGGGACTGTAAACTTGTACAACCACTATGGGAAATAGTATGGTGGTTCCTCAACACACTAAGAATAGAATTACCATGTGACCCAGCAACCCCTCTTCTGGGGTATCTACCTGAAAAACTCAAAAACAAAGATATATGCACCCCTATGTTCACTGCAGCATTATTCACGGTGGCCAAGACATGAAGAAAACCAAAGTGTTTGATAGAGGATTGGATAAAGAAGATGTAGTACATACACACTATGGAATACTGCTCAGTCATGAGGAAAGATGAAATACTACCATTTGCAACAACATAGATGGAC
>NW_006288434.1:1829700-1834349 GCF_000327345.1 Myotis davidii
GTAAGAAGCTGGACAATGTGGATAAAATCAACAAATTCCTAAAAAAATACAATCTCCCAAAGCTGAATCAGAAAGAATTAAAAAACCCGAATAAGCCAACAACAACTGATGCCCCCCTCCAAAGAACAAAAACAAACAAACAAACAAAAAACTCCCACTCCCCAACAAATGCTACAAACTGACTTCTCAGTTTCTCCACTTGGGTTGGCTCAGTGCTGCTAAAAATGATCATACTGCTCTTACACATTAGTGTATCTTGAAACTGTTGGTCTCCAAACTTCAGATGGATCTGCAGGACTATTCATCAGCCCTTTAATTTGTCCTTGGTCAGTACTTTTCCTATTTCCTTCAGTGATTGTTACAAACATGCAAAACAAATCTCTAATTCAACTTCCAAATTGTTATATTCTTGTCTCCTTTGGGTTTGAGAAAATTAAGAACATGAGGCAGTAATAGCCTACCTTCCAATTCCCTGTTAGTAACTGATCTGTTTTTATATCTGTCTTTCCTCTGCTTTGAGCCAGCCCATCCATCTACGCTCCTGACTCTAGCTTATCCTCCATCTTTAGGTTCTTACTGGAATAGCTATGCCTTCACATACTCTATCTTCAAATCTTCCTTCTCTTCAGACCATATACATGATCAAATCTCAAATCTCTCACTTTCAGTGATCTCATTAAAAACTGTGAAGTCACATGCACATTTTACCACACATAGAAGATAATATGATAGAGAAACAACATTTAATCCAATAATTTTCCTAAATTTTTACAAGAATAGCTTGCTTAATAATAAATTGAGAACAAACAATACATAGATAATTCACAATTTAGGCCAACTATTATATTTATGTGCAAAGGATAATTTTTTGACTGTAAAAAATTATTATGTATTTATGAGAAAAAGGCATGTGTTTTATTCATCTTTAGCATCATGGTGATGTTAAAATGTATGCAAACATTTTTTTAAAAAAGAGATAAATACATATTTTAGAAAAAGGTAGTTCCTAAGGAGTATTGGAATAGAAGAAAATATGCGTGACAAACTAAACCATAAACAAAGTATTATTTGCATTTTATAACACTATTCTCATATTTATTGGGAAAACAACACAGATTATAAGTCCCCCCCCCCTTTTATACAGAGACTTTCTTTTGAGCAATCTAAAAGATATAATTCACATACCACAAAATTCACTCTTCAAATAATAAAATGGCAATAAATACCTACTTATTAATAATCACTTTAAATGTAAATTGATTAAATTCTGCAATCAAAAAGTAGCTGAATAAGAAAACAAGATACATATACATACTGTCTTCAAAAGACCTGCTTCAGCACAAAGGACAAACACATCCTGAAATTAAGGGGATGAAAGAAGATATTTTATGCAAATGGAAATGAAAAAGAGCTGTGGTAGCAGACAAAACAGACTTTAAAACAAAGGCTATAATAAGAGACAAAGAAGAACATTACATAATGATGAAGGGATCAATTCAAAAAGAGAATATAACCCTTGTAAATATTTATGCACCCAACATAGGAGCATCTAAATATATAAAGAAAACATTAATAAACATTAACGGAGAGATTGACAGTAATACAGTCATAATAGGAAACTTTAACACCCCATTGACATCAATGGATAGATCTTCTAGACAAAAAGCCAACAAGGAAACAGCAACCTTGAATGATACATTAAACCAGATGAATTTAATTGATATTTTCAGAGTTTCACCCCAAGGCAGCAGAATAAACATTTTTTCAAGTGCATATGGAACTTTTTCCAGGATAGAAAACAAATTAGGATACAAAATAAGTCTCAAAAAATTTGAGAAGACTAAAATCATATTAAGCATCTTCTCTAACCATAATGGTATTAAACTAGAAATCAATTACAAGAAAAAAAATGAAAAACACATGGAGGCTAAATAAAATGTTACTAAATAATGGGTGGGTTAAGAATGAAATCAACAACAAAAAAACCCACAAAAAATACCTTGAGACAAATAAAAATGAAAACAAAATTACCTTAAATATATGGGACACAGCAAATGCAGTCCCAAGAGGGAAATTCATAGCAATTCAGGTCTACCATAAAAAAAATCTCAAATAAGCCATCTAACCTTACACTTAAAGGAACTACAAAAAGGCCAATTCCAAAATGAGTGGAAGAAAGGAAATAATTAAGATCAAAGAGGGGAAAAAAAGACTAAAAATACACAAAAGATCAATGAAACCAAGAGCTGGTTCTTTGAGAAAACATAAACAAGACTGATAAACCTTCAACCAGACTCATCAAGAAAAAGAGCAGAGCAGGGCTGATAACACCAGTCTCCCCAGGCACCTTCCCCATCACTACGTGACCTTAAGAATTAATGACCATTCAAAAAATGGGGAAAAAAAAGCAGACATGACCTTACCAACACCAAAGAAACATCCAAGCAATAAAGTGGAAGACTAATAACCAAGATGTGGACATTGGAATGTTTACGATTATTCTTTACAAAACAAGAATGTCAGCCAGTATTTCCAGCAATTTTTCTCAAACGTCTGCACAGAAGACAGGAGAGCAACCTCCCCAGTTTTGGCAACCACTAGGTTTATATATTTTTTTCCTGGTTTTTACTGTTTTGGTAATATGAATTGAAAGAAGATATTAATACCACACGGGGAGAACCCCAACCAAAGAAATCTGAAATATACAGTAAATGCTTTTTTGTTCCCTTTTCTAGTTCATTTTGGATGCTGGTGCTAAACTTCCAAGTGTCGTGATTTAAAAAGAAAATTTATGCTCTTATTTATTTCTAGATGAGGGGAGGATAACATTTTTGCTTTCTTATGCGACTCTCTGAAAATGTGCGGCATGAAGTTCCTCAAAAATAAAATATTTACCTTTGGGCGGGGGCAGGGTGGTGGAGGGGTGAGGGGGAAGACAGGGAGGACCCAAATAAATAAAATCAGAAATGAAAAAAGGATAAGTAACTACTTACACCACAGAAAATACTATATAAAACAATTACATGGCAAAAAATTGGGCAATCTGAACAAAATGGGTAACTTCCATGACTGAATCAAGAAGAAATAGAAAATCTGAACAGACCAATTACAATCAACAAAATTGAAGCAGAAATGCCTTAGAACTGCCGAAACCGGTTCGGCTCAGTGGATAGAGCGTCGGCCTGCAGACTGAAGGGTCCCGGGTTCGATTCCGGTCAAGGGCATGTACCTTGGTTGCGGGCACATCCCCAGTGGGGGGCGTGCAGGAGGCAGCTGATTGATCTCTCTCATTGATGTTTCTAACTATCCCTCTCCCTTCTTCTCTGTAAAAAATCAATAAAATATATTTAAAAAAAAAAAAAAAAAAGAAATGCCTTAGAACTAATAATTTATAGAGAACAAGTTTCTTAAATTTTTTTCTTTTGTCTTATGTCTGGAAGAATGAATAAGAATCTAGTTTAATGACAAATCTACCAACATTGTTGGTTTTGACAATGCTACACTTTCCGTATTTGGTTTTGTATCTTTCATTGCAAATTTAAGATCTTTTGTCAAGTGTCTTTGTGAGTTTGCTTAGGTATCGTGATCCATTTTTTGGATATGGAGCTACCCTTACACAGCCACCCACCAAGGCTAAGAAACTGCTTCAGTCTCAGGCTTAAAAGTATGATGATATTTCATTTCCATTTCTAGTTTTAAGTACTGTGCCTGAAGGAATTTTCTAAATAGACATTGGTTTAATGAATAATTGTTCCCTATGTCTTACCTTTTTTGTGGCCAGCTTTACTACATATATTTGGTATATAATCAGAAAATGTCAACAGATATAAAATTTAAAATACAGACGTACACGGAGAAAAATATTTTAAATGGCAAATGTAATTTCATTTTTTCTAGAGTTCACCATATCATCATTAATGACTTAGAGGCATTTTACTAGACCTATTCAATTTATATGTGTATAAATTACAAATAGCTAAATATGGATATATTATCAACTTAGAAAAAATGTTATATTCAAGTATTTAATGAACTTTCCTTTATCTATTTTTTGCTATTCATTTTCTACGTGTACATTCAGATGACATATGTTAATTTAACTTACTGTAACACAAAAACATGTGTAGCATGCAATGAGACCTACATACTGCAATGAAAACAGCAACTATAATCAATTTTGTTCACTGCAGTCACTATGTCAACTTTTAGTAGTAACAGTACTATAAATACTTTAACTCTAAAGTCAGAAAAAAAATTTTGTTTATAAAAACATGGATTACAAGTAAAAGGCATAAAATGTCAATGGTGTATTATAGGATACTAGAGGCCCGGTGCACAAAAATTTGTGTACTTGGGGGGATCCCTCAACCCGGCCTATGCCCTTTTGCAGTCTGGGACCCCTCGGAGGATGTCCACCTGCTGGCTTAGGCCCACTCCCTGGGGGATCGGGCCCAAGCCGGCAGTCAGACATCCCTCTGGGAGCCCGGCAGCCCTCAAGGGATGTCCACTTGCCAGCAGGGAGTAGATCTAAGCTGCAGTCGGACATCCTAGTGCTGCTGAGGAGGCGGGAGAGGCTCCCACCACCACCGCTGTACTGGCAGCCGTCCGCCTAGCTTGTGGCTCAGCAGAGCTCCCCCTGTGGGCGCGGA
>NW_006288434.1:1834426-1835064 GCF_000327345.1 Myotis davidii
TGTGGGAGGGAACCCTCCTGCTCGCTCCAGCTCCATGGCCACGGCCGGCTGAAAGCAGGTATTTGGGGTTTATTTACCTTCTATAATTGAGACTTTGTTGCTTTGAGTGGAGCTCAGAGCCGCCGCAGCAGCTTGGCTTCCTCCATCATTGAGGCAAGCAAGCCTCCTGCTTGCTCCAGCTCCGTGGCTGCTGGCCGCCATCTTGGTTGGGTTACTTTGCATATAGTCGCTCTGACTGGCTGGTGGGCGTGGCTTAAGGCATAGCGAAGGTACGGTCAATTTGCATGTTTGTTTTTTATTAGTGTAGATGATTATATTCCAATAATGTATAAGCACATATGTTGTTGTCAGTGTTGAAACAATGTACGATTGTTTTTATTAACACATTGTAGGCGGGAAACGTATTTATACGTTTTACGTATTTATATGTTCTACCAGTGTAGTAGAGCACGGGACACGTATTTATATGTTTTTTATAGACTAGCGGTAGAATGTGGGTAACGTATAAATACGTAAACTAAAGTTATCGTAATTTTACTGAACATTGCCATTTGCGCAAAAAATTAGCAAAAATGGTCCGCGCCACCTGTTAGCGCGCGATAAAAACTACCCACAAACAATGTGTTAAAAAAATAATA
>NW_006288434.1:1835649-1837380 GCF_000327345.1 Myotis davidii
TGATACCCCTGAATTGTATACCCAAGGGGTAAGCATCTGTCCCGATGATCTTTCTCATTAATTATAAGTAAAGCACAAACTGAGATTGGGTTTAGATATATTAATTGCAAAAACTTTCTTATAATAGGGTGTTCTTATCAAGCAGACTCTACAGAATCAATACCAGACTGAGTACCAGAATCCCCAACTCCCCCAAAAGGTGCATGATTTGCGAGCCTGTCTCAGATCAATGTACTTGGAGAAATCTCCTCCCGGGGCAGCAGGCTGACGTCTCTCTCGGACCTGTGCTGCCCTCATCTTCACTGTAAAGACAGCTTCATGTTGAGTGCCTTGTATCATAAAAATGAAAGCACCGTTGCTTTACGCCTTGCTGCTGGTGTTTTTCCCCTGCCTTTGCCCCTGTTCAAATGTCCTTCTCTGGTGGTGTCTCTACCTGAATGGATTTTGAGAGGGGCCTAACCCCTCTCAAAGGGTGCCTTCTAATGATCCCTGGGGCGCCTACCCTCGCTTTTCAGCTGTTCTGCTTTGCAATCTTCCCAAAGTTGATCCAGAACCCACCAGAAGATGAAGAGGCAAGAGAGCCAGAGACTGAACAAAGCTTACTTGTTGCTAGTTATTTTTTTACTCCTTTAAAAAATTCATTTCCAGTATGTAACATTTCTTATAAAGTAGGCTAAAATTTTTCAGTCCTTTCAGAACTTCTTTTCAAAGGTTTTTGACTCCACAAATCAGGAAGATTACAGTAATTCAGGCTTAACCCCCGCCCCCCCACAAAAAAAAACAAACAACTAAAAGGAAATTTAAGTTTGATCCAGCTTGTCCTCAATAACTTGAAAACCAATGAACCAGGCTCTCAGAGCTAGTGGATACAAATTAAAGACTATTTAAGAAATCTATTTGATAATATTTTTACCAACATCTTAATTAGTTGTATTAGAATATAAATAGATAAAACGCAAGAAAATAAACCACATGTAAAGGGCAAAATAGTTTTCATAGGTAGGAAAAAGGACTACATTACTAATGGGAAATGTCTACAAAAATGAGTGTATTTTACCTGTCATCATCTTGTGAGACTCGCCTCTGCAAATCCTCTTTATTCCACTGTTCTTTTTCTTTCCCTTGCTCATGTATATCTTGTGTTTTTTCCTCGTCTCCTGATTCTC
Source organism: Myotis davidii (assembly GCF_000327345.1). Classification (NCBI taxonomy): domain Eukaryota; kingdom Metazoa; phylum Chordata; class Mammalia; order Chiroptera; family Vespertilionidae; genus Myotis; species Myotis davidii. Next base: position 1,836,816 of record NW_006288434.1, read on the forward strand.
TGGTTTTCTCATGATTAGACGTTTTTGTAATCTCGTTCCCTTTCACATGCTCATTAATTCTTTCTTCCTTTACCTCATGAACTATCTCTTCATGCTTATCCCCTTCTTTCCCTCCCTCTTCTACTCCCTTTGGCCTTTGAAAGCAACACAAATTGAAGGAAGGCATGCAAATAAACAGAAAAAAGGAAAGAAAAAGTAAGAAAAAAATGCATACAAAATTAAACAGAAAGGAAATGAACACTATGAAAACATAAATAACAATGACATCTTTTAAATGTTGAAACTTTTTTTCCCAGTATACCAGAGAAGCGCCTATGTAAGCACCACAGTCATAATTGTTCTTTAAAATCCTATTTTCCTGCTACAGAGTTACATGGAAAAAAGTTGTGGTTTCCTCATTATAGTTTTTATATATATATAAATGACATCTTAAATGTTGAAACTTTTTTTTCCAGGATACCAGAGAAGCGCCTATGTAAGCACCACAGTCATAATTGTTCTTTAAAATCCTATTTTCCTGCTACAGAGTTACATGGAAAAAAGTTGTGGTTTCCTCATTATATAG
>NW_006288434.1:1856500-1856938 GCF_000327345.1 Myotis davidii
CAATTTTCAGCTGTTCTGCTTTGCAATCTTCCCAAAGTTGATCCAGAACCCACCAGAAGACGAAGAGGCAAGAGAGCCAGAGACTGAACAAAGCTTACTTGTCGCTAGTTATTTTTCTACTCCTTTAAAAAATTCATTTCCAGTATGTAACATTTCTTATAAAGTAGGCTAAAATTTTTCAGCCCTTTCAGAACTTCTTTTCAAAGGTTTTTGACCCCACAAATGAGGAAGATTACAGTAATTCAGGCTTAAACCCCCCTTCCCCCCCCCCAAAAAAAACAACTAAAAGGAAATTTAAGTTTGATTCAGCTTGTCCTCAATAACTTGAAAATCAATGAATCAGGCTCTCAGAGCTAGTGGATACAAATTAAAGACTATTTAAGAAATCTATTTGATAATATTTTTTACCAACATCTTAATTAGTTGTATTAGAATATA
>NW_006288434.1:1857425-1865776 GCF_000327345.1 Myotis davidii
GTAAAAATAATTTAGCTCAGGTGCCCATAAACGCTATGGGCATGCATATACATAAATATTGCATTTATAAATTTTGAGAAGCTGAAGACTTTTTCCATGCATTTATAACAGTTTCAGGAGGATAAGGCGTATCCTACTAAAAAAGTAATATTTTTCTGAATCCCTGAAATATACTCATCTAGGGGAAAAAACCCTCCAAATACTATTTTTCACATTTCTTAGAACATTAAAATATTCCAATTTTCACAAAACCGTCACTTTAACCTCAATAAATGTGTAATAGAATTACTTTTTTAAAATAGAAAACATTAAAAAACAACTAATGATATTATTTCAAGTAATCTAGTAAGAAAGGTGTTGTACGTTCTCTGAAACTTGCCTGTGCAAGAAGTTTGAAAGGCAGAGCAAAATATTATATAAAAAAAAATACGTACAGAAGTTCTTATTGTCAAATGGCACACATTAGCCTTTAGAACAGAGGATTTTACGTTTATCCAAAGAAACATAAAGACCTTGTCATACACATTGAGAAGCGTTTCCTGCGAAAAGTCCCTTACTCACCTGATTTTCTTGCTTCCTCTGGGCCGTTCTGATTGGACGGACATGTAGCTTGTGCTGCTGAAACGAGAAGCACTACTAGTCCTGGAAACCGCAGATATATCACTTACATCACTGTCCGAAGATTTAGTGGAAATATTATCTGCCCCTCTATGAGGATCCCATCCTGATCGATACTGTTAACACAGATTGACAAATACGCAGAAGTTGTCAGTATTACCATACAGAGCAATTATTAGCTTCTCCTATTTCAGCACTTTATTATCCACAGAGGATACTGCAAAACCCCCACTCAGTTGCACATAAAAACAAAAGTGAATGGCAATCATCCTAAAAGAAAAATTCAATTTGCGTGAAACCTTTGTTTTTCAGCACAGGCAATTAGAGCATTTTCACCACACCCCAATGAAGGCCGTTAAAATAGTTTCACCACAGCAATGGCCTCAGGGAAGGGCATTTAGGTAAAATCTGGGAAATAAACATTTGGCTTCCTATTAGGAAATAGAATATTTTTATTTCTGAATAAAATTTGAAAAAAAGGTATAATAAAGTTGCCACTGTGACTTATTGAAACCCATTTTTCTCTTTAATCCATTATGCTTCATTGAAAACCTAGAGATAGTACAAAACCTAATGATTAAAACACTAACTTTTTCTAGAAAAGCCAAGAGAAAAGAGAAAGTTTAATGTTTGAAAGATTACTGGAATTTTGATGAATCCTAGAAATACTAGAAAAAAAGTCATTATTATTTACAAAATAGTTCAAACTTCCTGGAATGAAATAATCAGTTATGTGGCACAGCCAGGGTGCAGGGTGTTCTGGGTGTTCAAACATTCTGGTAAACGAAAAGCCATCATAAATGCTTTATGTTAATGATACTGGGATATAAAAAAAATAGTAGATTCTGGAGTCTGGACAACCTGGAGTAAGGACAACCTCTTACTAACTGGGTAAAATTGAGCAAATACTTTAACCTTTAAAACTCTGTTTAAAGTAACTAGTGCCCTGGTGCAGATTCATGCACATTGAAAGGAAATTAATTAGGAGGTGGCCAGCGGGGCAGGACTGGGTGAGATGGGCTGGACCCACTCTAGAGCCAACCTCCCACGGTCCCTCCCCAGCCGGTCGCACCTGGGGCAGCGCTGCAGCTCAAAGGGTATCTACTGAGTGAGCAGGTCTCTGGGACAGGTGGGGTCCCTCGGCCTGGCCTGCGGGGATTGGGCTGAAACTGTCTCTCTGACATCCCCTGAGGGGTCCTGGATTGCGAGAGGGTGACACTCCAAAATCAGGATCCCTCCTCTCTAGTTTTGGGGTGTGTCACCCGAGAACCGCAGCTGCCAAGTCACCGCAGCTTAGGGGCTCCTGCATTGAGCATCTGACCCCTGGTGGTCAGTGTGTGTCATACCTACTGGCTGGTTGGTCAGTTGCTTAGCCTTTTATATATATAGATAGGGATAATATCTTTTTTTTCAGGGTTGTTTTGAAAATTAGAAATACAGTCTATCCTTGAACAACACAAAGGTTAGAAGAGTTGACTCCCAAGCAACTGAAAATCATCATATAACTTTGACTCCTTTAAAACTTAACTACTAATAGCCTACTGTTTACTGGAAGCCTTATTGATTACATAAACAGTCAATCAATACATATTTTGTATGTTAAATGTATTATATACTGTATTTTTACAATAAAGTAAGCTAGAGAAAATAGAATGTTATTAAGAAAGGAAGAAAAAATACATTTACTGTATTTGTTGAAAAAAATCCACATATAAGTGGACCTGAACAGTTCGAATCAGTGTTGTTCAGGGTCAAATGTAATACATGTCTGGTATCTGACATAATGTAAAAAAATTCAGCCAGTATTATTACTGTCCTGATGGCTATTACTGGGTTAAGAGCATATCTGCTAATAAATTTTTCTTGAATTATGTGTACTTCAAACATATACTGAAATATCTGTATCTGTCAATTTTGCCATAGAGATTTTTCTAACCATAGAAAGCGTTCACAAAGCCTTAAAAAAATTAAATATTGAAAAATTTTACTTTAAATGAAAATGTCCTCAGCCATAGTCAGCCATTGCCTAGAACAGCATTTCAATGGGTAGGTCAACATTAACTATCTTAGTGCACACACTCACTCACACACACACACACACACACACTCACACTCACACTCACACACACACACACTCTCACACACACACACACACACACACACTCACACACACACCCTGGGGTGAGAGGGCCAGTGAGCTGCTCAGCCATGTGCGTAGGGTCTGCTCCTTTCCTCAGCCTGAGGGAGGTGTAGGCTTAGGTGTGGGTGCAATTGGACAACTGATGAAATTGATGGGCAGACGTTAGGCTATAACTTCAAAATTCTGGCATAAAATCAGGTCCATTCACACACACACACACACACACACGCACACACACACAGATACACTCACACACACACACACAGACACACACACACACACTCACACACTCACACACACACACTCACACACTCACACACACACAGCACTCACACACACACACACACACAAACACACAGCACTGTATGTATTTGTTTCATCAAATATATTAGCAGTAAATTTGATCTCAAGTTGAGACATAAATGGAAATACTTCATTTTATTTATATATTTTTGGATATTTCATTTATCTGATAAATGAACGTTTTAAGAAAATTTTCGAAACTATTAAACTGTTCAGTGGATACTGTTCTGTGTTTGGGGGGCTTTATTGTTCTTATTCTTGGTATTGATAACAAAAAGAGAAGCCGTCTGATATTATAGCTTTTAAAATATTTTAGCATTGGTTAGATAAGCAGTTTTGGTATTACAATTTTTTTCTTTGCAGTAGGTTTGGTATTATATTTTTTCTTTTGCTTTTGTTCATGGGATTATAATATCATCTAAGTTCAAATGAAAAATCCTAAAGTTTAACTCTAGGAGGTGGTAAGGGTAATATTATAATCACTATGAGCAATTGCTCTGGAATGCGACTGAATCAATGGTCTGAATCCTGGCTACAAAAATTATTAGGTATGTGATAATGGGATAATTATTTCCATGATTCCATTTTTCATCTGTTATAAAGTGAATAACAACCATACCCATTTCCTAGGCTTACTGCAAGGATTAAATAAGATGATGTATGCAAAGCACTTAGAAAAATACCTGACACATAACAAGTGCTTCACACATAACAAATGACGATGATAATGATGATGCTGATGATGAGATAGTAACTTGAACACTGGCTTAGTATCAATTCTAGGAATGTCTTTATCAAAAGAGATATTAGTTAGAAATACCCAACAATAAATATATTACTTTACAGCTGCTCTAAGCTACAATAAAAATACAACTATTTCTACATATATCCAATAGTTTTGTTTCAGAAAATATTTCTATAAGGCTAATTTTAAACATGAAACCAAACTTTCCCACTAACTCCTAGTATGTGGAGGCCTCACCTTCCCCCTCTGACCAGGTTCATCCATATCCCACCACCTTACAGGGAATTGCTCCATTCCCACCTGCACCATGAGGAGTTCTGCCTCAGCAGATATGTAAATATATGACGCTTCTTGGCTGACACAGCTGCTCTGTTTTTCATTTTTCTCTCTGCTGCTTTATCCTGAGATCCAATGCCGCCTGGAAACCTGTGCTCCCATGTCTCCCAACTGGCTCTTTTCCGATTTGTTCGATGGACTAACTGCTACCTTGACTTCCGAATTTCAGTCGTTAGGATCTGACTATGCATATTGTAGCCTTAGTCTTTTTAGGGAGTCATGACTTTTGAACCTGCTGCTATGATCCATGGGTGCATACAGGCTGGCCTCAGAGGGAAGGTAGGGGAGGGTGGGGGGGAGGGAGAGAGATCAACCAAAGGACTTGTATGCATGCATATATGGTGTACACTGCACATATCTCTGGCTAAGACCCCTCAGATAATCTACTTTGCTGAGCTAAAATTTTGGATGTGCAAAATTTAAGGAAAGATATGATTCTATGTACTATAGTTTTATGCCTTTTACATAATTTGTCACACAATACCTCTTGTTGTAGGTGGTGTGTGTGTATAGGTGTGTGTGTTCATGTATAATGTTCTAACTATTAGAATAAAGGTTCTTAAAGGTCAGGACAATATCTTCCTTATCTTTGTAGTTCTTTTAGCACCTAAGAATCAGGTATTTAATTTAATTTAAACTCATGTTTAGCTTTTGAACCAGTAAGATAAGAATAAATCCCATTTTAATGATTATTGTAAGGAGTAAGAGAAATAAGACTCAGCATACCCAAGAGTGTGCTTAGCACATAGCAGTGCCTAAAAAGTAGGTCATTAAATAAAAGACTGAGTGGAAAAATTCACATAAAGGAAAAACACAAACGAGGCAAAATCTCCAGTGTGATGGTGACTCTGCCGTCTGCTCAAGGCCTAAACCAAGCACATCTCTCTGAGCACTTCTAAGCAGCCAAGCATGCTTACCTTGGGAGCACAGCTCAGGTTTCTGCTACAAACACACACATGAGCAACAGACTGAGAAATTTGGAAAGGAAGAAATGATAAGAAAAATATTTTTATAAATAAAACTTCAGAACTTATCTTAAATATGTTTAGAGTATAACATCTCCATATGTACAATTCACAAAAAGCTCACAACAAAGTAATGGATGACCTAACACTGTTTACTTCTAAGATGGTTCATTTCTTTTGCTTTAACTAAATGTAGTTTTGCTTGTCTTAATGTATAATAAACAAAAGTTATATATTTTCATAGTGAGATAGAAGCAGCTATGTTATTGTTATACCAAGGTAAAGAGTTATAAATGTGAATAAGTTCTTTTATTTAGTTAGGAAAGAGCTGGTGTTGTCTGGCACTATAAACAACGAAGGCTTAGCATGTATTAGTTTATAGCTGACAGATGAACAATAAATGATACGTTCATCGTTCTCCTTAAAGGAAAAAAACAAGATTTTTTTGCATAGGATTACACAATCCCAGCTGAAAACGGTGCTCTGACTGGAGATCATTAAGATCTTGTAAGAGAGGGAGGAAGCTTTTCCCGACAACATTTGATGCTTTGTCCATTACTATTAAGCAGATCATGAACTAGAAAATTTTACAGGAAATTATTATTGTTCAGGATGTTCCAGACGCTAAGGAGTTTCTAAGTGGCCGGGAAAAGTTAATGTTCTCCCTATTTACCTAAGATTAGTGAAAAGTAACAGCCTATCTGCAAAGCCCTTTTGAAAGAAAAGTTTGAATTAAAATGTTGGAATAATATTCTGGAGAAAAAAAGTATATTCAAATTTCTAAAATAAAACTGTGACTTTCTCCAGTATACTCACTTGACATTTTTAATTAGGTAATTTCCCAGTGATTTCTCTACAGCATCTGAGGAACTCAGGTTGTTTGAGCTTTGTACATGAACTTCTCAAACAAAACATGTGGGCGGAATTATAAGAGCTCCCTTAGGCACTGCTAATCTTCAATTTAATAAATCTCACCAGAAAATGGCAATCTGTTGTCTAAAACTCTAGTCCAAGAATTGATGAGTTGCAAAATCCTGGGCAAGAAGAAAGCCCAAGTTTGAAGAAAAAAGTGTTATGTCATGGAGATGTCCTTGTAGGACTATTGATACATTCGGGGAGAAAACACATTGAATAGATCCGAATATGAGGAAAATTAGAGCAAACACAATATTTGGGAGAGAAAGGAGAGGCTGAAGTTGTGGGCAGGCCTTTGATATCAGTGTGTGTGGGGGTGGGTCGGGGATATAGAGGAGATAAGAACAGAGTAGAGGGAGTCTTGGCACTGTAGCCAATGAAAGACTCATGGGAGCAAGAAAATGTTCTCTTTCTTGATATCCTACTTATATTTCATATCATAATTCCAAGAGCGTAGCTGTTGTCTTTTGATAATACCACCATTGTAGATACTCTCTCTGAGCAGTTACTTCCAGGTGATTTTTTTCTCTGTCCTCACCAAGTCTCTTATCAGTGCCTGATGTAAATGCTGCACTGAGCAAACCTGTTTGTCAGAGATAATTTTGTTTAGATAGGGCTCCTAAAGAGGGCATTGTGTGATAAAGAGGGAGAAGACAGGAAAGGCACAGCAAAATGAGGGTTAATTTAAGGTGTAGCCTTATAAATAATTTTCTTCAAGTGAAATCCCAGCTAGAAAAGTCTTAATTCCTTCAAAGAGAATTACTGCCTTGAGTGTTCCCAAACTACTTTAGTCATACCTTTCTGATAGTTCTATCATATATCTGTCTTTGTCTCTCATCTATCTATCTATCTCTACCTATTTATTTATCTATATATCTATATCTTACCTACTTATCTATTCACCCATCTACCTATCTTCTATCCACCTATCCTTCTAGATTATAAACTCCCTAGTATTCCCATTATCTAGATCAGTGCCTGGCACTTAGTGGGAACTCAATGAACACTGTATGAATACAAATGAATACTCCCATCACAGCTGATTTCAAGTTACATGTGGTCACTATACACAGAGTTGGTGCACACCACGAGATGTGGGGTTTAGGAATACACACATTGTTTGTAGGACTCAGACTCCTGAGAACACAATGAGTAAAGACAACAACACATCAGAACTGTAAATTCGTCCTCAGTAAATCTTGTGAAAGATGGAACAGCAGGAACAGTGTAAGGTAACAACCCGCAATTGTAGAAAGGGCAGCCATTAGCCTAGAGGCCGATGCTTTTGTCTCTTGGTCTAAAGGAAAGTTACAAGGTTAGTTACTTTTCCTGAAGAATGTGTAGAGAAAGAACTCTTGGTAGTAGTCAATTATGACTTTCCCAAAGGCTAGCACAATGGGAACTCTGTGCCTGTTATTAATAAGCTGCTCCTTGAGAAATGTCATCTGTTATTTATTTCCCTTGATTTCTCACGATTTTCAGAGATGGGAATGTCAGTTTTGCAACGAAATCCCAGGCTCAAGATCTCAGGTAGATGCAGAGCTCACGCGTTTGCCTTTAACAAGTACATTTGCCACTTTCCTCCTCAGAATCCATAACTTCTCACCCACTATTTCTACCATTTACTGCAACTGTTCTCAAAAACAAACAAAAACCACCAATAATATCCTAATTTACCAGCCAATAGTGTCTTTTCAGTTTTCTTGTTTCCTGATTTTGTTGAAGTCCTCTCTCTTCCTGAAACTTCTTCATAATGCCTTCTCAGATAATGTCGTTCATAGCTCCTCCTGTCTCCCCACCTATCCTTTTTAATCTCCATTGCTGTCTTTGCTTTTCTCTAACTTGATTTTAAATTATATTTTCCAATAATTTCAATCGTTAGCCCTCTTTTCTTTTCACTATACATATCCCCCATGGGTGATCTAATCCATTATCTATCCATTTTAACTACCATATAAGGACTACTAAATCCTTATCTTTGGCCCTCACCTCTCTCCTAAGCTTCAGACCTGTATTTCCAGATTCTAACAGGACATCTCTCATATGTTATTTTGCAGGCACATCAAATTCAATGTGCCAATTTATTCTCTTTCACCCAAAGCTAGCTGTTTTTGTATTGCCTATATTTCCTGCATTATTTAATTCTCATATGTTATTTTGCAGGTACATCAAATTCAATGTGGCCAAAACCCAATTTATTCTCTTTCACCCAAAGCTAGCTATTTTTGTATTGCCTATATTTCCTGCATTATTTAAGCTTATGGATGGGTTCTTGGTCTTTCACATTGGTAATCAGAGTCTATTACATTTATTTATTTGTCACAGTTGC
>NW_006288434.1:1865821-1898947 GCF_000327345.1 Myotis davidii
TAAAAAAAAAATTCTGTATTTATTTAGATAGTTTTGTCAGATTTTTTGTTATGAATATCTGAATGCAAACCTGAATGTAGGCCACTCATTCTGTTCTGTGTCAGAAAAATATGTTCTGCCCGCATGGTATAAAGGGATATTCTTTAACCAGCAATAGCGATGAAAACCATAATATAGTCATCTGATTTTAATGATAAGAAGCAGTATATCATGATGACCATGGACTATGAAGCTGAAGGATATAAATGTGTAACTACTCTCCCACTATGTAATCTTGGGCAAGTCTCTTCTCTGAGTCCATTGTGAGCTTTTTAAAGAATATTTGTCATGATAATAATTAGGCATAGTCCATGAAGAAACTAAAGAAACTCTAAATTGTGACACTCAATTTTCATCATCACTCAGCTACAATCTCAAACATTTTATCTTGACTTGAAAAAAGCTATGAAACTTTTTAAGTTCCTAATTCCATATCCCACTTAAAAATAAGTCATTGTTCTCTGACATTAGAGTGGCTGATTTACTTACAGTAGGATAACACCAAGCCTCACTTGGAAATTCATGGTTTTTTATTCTTAAAGCTGTTAACCTGGGTTACTTTTTATAATTATGTTTATACTGGGCATCAAGAAAAGTTAAACCAAAGAATGTAATAATTGATGACCATAACACTAATAATTATTAAAAATTGAATAATGTTTGTAGTTTACAAACAACTTTCAAATATTTCCTATATCATTTTTTCCAACATCTAAGACAGCTGTTATTTTTAAATTTACAGATAATATGTATTACTACTGAGACATTTATTAATTTAGATGTAGCCATATAACATAATCTTTTTCAACAGCTTTAATGAGTCTTAGATTCATTTAAAATTTTTTTTAATTTTTGTAGTTTATTTTCAGTATTATTTTGTATTGGTTTCAGGTGTTAGATTCATTTTTATATCCTTTATTATTCCTGAAATTTCTGCTTCAATCAAGAAGTGTTCTCAAAGTCTGTTCTTCCCAGGGTCTTGAATGTATTAATAACAGTATCTCATTCTGATATAGATAACATTTCATTTATATTCAAGCCCAGAGAGAATAGAACCGACTGTCTGCTGCCAGTCCAAACCAATGAGCCCTTCTTTTCTCCAGAAGAACGGTCACTGGTAAGACACTTACACCATTATTATGACTAGAAGATTCTCTAAACCTGCTGATTAGAAACCTGCAGAAACCTACCCAGAATTAAGAAATATCACAAGGAAATACTTCTTCGCCATAAGAATTCCTGATATTCAGTCTTTCTTAAATATCTTCAAATATTATATGGCTCATCATATGATGCTTGTTTATTTTTTAGAGAATATTTATAACTTTTATTAGGATGTAGGTAGAGATATTACAGATACTGAGTGGCAAGCTAGCATTCCAAAAGTGGAGCAAGGTCCTGGGAATCTGAAGCAGGCGGAACACAACAGAAATTAATGGATTGGGAATATTAAGTAGGGCTCCCATTAAATATTAATACTTTAGAAAATAACAGAGGAACTCAAAGTACTTGTGTATAAGAGAATCAGGACTAAATAATAGCCTGAGTAACCACAGAGTGTTAAAAAACTTGAAAGGGCCTGAGAATTACAGTGACCCATTAAATTTAGGATAGGGCAGAAATAATTCCATTCTGTTGAAAATCTGGAAGAGGCCCACTACTCTCATTCCTGATGTGAGAAGACAGAGCAGCTTCAGCGGGGCTTGCATGAAGAGCATTTGGGATGGAGCCAATACTCAAACCATGGCAAGGAATAACAGTTATTTATGTGTTGCCTGGACTAGAGCAATAGCCTATGCGTGGTCCTCCTTGTTTTTAATCTCCTTTTCAAATGCATCTTAAATATACCATTAAAGTTATCGTCTAAACACTCAAATTTGTTCATTTGAGTGACTCCTTTAAAATCCATGAGTGTAAAATGAATATTCTACATTTTTAACCGAGTGATTAGAGCCCTCCACAATCTTGTCCCAGCCAACTTTTCCAATGTTATCTCCGAATATGTATCCCAGTTTGCTCTATATTTCCATTCAAAGAAAGCACCAGCTAGCCGCTCCTTAAACATGACTTGTGCTCATCACATACTTCTATAATTTTGCTAAAGATCTCCCCACTGCTTGATATGTCCCTCACCTCACGTATTATTCTGCAATGTGTTGGTGTTGGGAGAAAATGAAAATGGGCTTAGGAAGGAACATGTTCTTATATGACTGGCCCCTGAAGACTGTAGGCCTTGCTGTGAGTACTCCTAGTCATGAAAATGATCTGAAAAGGCCAATTATAAATCATAGCCATTTCTTTGTTGGTCAGGGAGTTGTACAGAGCTGGTGAGTTTAGTTCACCCATCAGAATGGAATTCAGCTGTCAGGTGTTTTTTTATTACCCCTACCTCACATGTTATAATAAAGAAAAATACCATTACTGGGCACTCCCATGTAGTAGGGTGAGTTCCATACCCGAATTCCATACACACAATATTTCTACTTCCTGAAGTTATCACCAGCCAAAAGTTCCTTCTCTCATATTAGATATGTTTCAAGACTAGCTATATTATTTCCAGATTGGAGTAACATTTTACAATCTTCAAAACTGATAAAATGGAAATAATCAAAACTCCATGTTTAGGAAAACATTAGTGAATTTATTTTGCCAATAAATAGTCTCTGTTTTCTTTCCAACTGAAGAAAAATTACAACAAAATTTTGTGCTCATGAACAAAGCTATCCTATAATAAAACTGTAGATATGTTCAGGTTATAATTAGCCAAATTAAATAGAAATTATCAATGTAGATGGCTCCACACTGTTCTAGTTAATTGCATTAATTGATTAAAGGTCTTGATTTAAGTATTGATTCAAATTTAGCTACCAATTATTTCATGTAAAGTAATAGGCAAAAACATTATATATATATTTATTCTCTAAATCATAATTATTAAGCCAGAAGTTCATTTTAAAATGTATAATTCAATCACCTGTGAGAATACATCTAGTAGAGAGCCTGACACTGATCAGAGATTACTGAATCAATTAATGAAACAACATTAGATGAAGGAAATGAAACACAAAAAAAACCTAGCTCAAATCTAATTTTAAAGACAAGGCTATGAGATTAAATGAGTTGCTTAATTAATGATGAGGTTGCCTAAAACCAAAGTGTGAATAGTGATGTTTTTCAATGCAGCCTCCAAAGAACCATATATTTCCATAGCACTTTATAGATCACAGGGTTCCCTCAATATGTACACACAAAAAAGGTGGGCTGTGAAGAACTACTGGGAAATTTATCCAAAGTCTTATCACCGAAGTGGTAGAATCAGAATCAGAACCCACATCCTCCATTTCTCAGCATTCTTTCGATTGTGATTAACTCTAGACAGAAACCTAATCATATGCCCATTAGAAACTCTGTTTCTGACTCATGCAATAACCTACCTAAACTTTCTCCTGAAGTTCATATCTTGCTCCTACCTTGGGACAAAAATGTTTAATATTCACCTGCTCTAAAATCTTTAAGCAAAATGCTTGGTCCTGGAGAGATGACAAATATGAATAAAATACAGTCCCTATTCTCAAAAAGTATATACTTTAACCCAAAGGACAAGAAATAAGCAAATAATTATCATATAATATGGAATATATGTGTTTTAGGAGGTGATAAATTCCACGGGTTCAGAAGGTCTGTAAGTTTTCACATTTCTGTTGTTTTCAATATTTTTATACTTGTAATTTTTGTCTACACTTAATCCTTTTAGATTATATGACATTGGAGTTAGAAAAGAATGTTTCTGCCCTATTTATCACATTTTTTCCTTCCTTATTTTCCATATCCCACTTGATTCTATAAAGCAATATCTCGCTCCTCTTAGTGACCAATAACATTCATCCCTGTATCCCCTGCTGGGTATTCTAGTTGTTAGCAACCAGTAACCCTGGAGGCTTGATGAAAGCAAAGATCAACGCATAAATTTCTTTTTTGCTGGAGGTAAAATAAAGTTGTTTCCTCTGTGTGTCCTCAGGCAATATACAGCAAAAAATTATTGCTCTTGTCAACAGCAGCTATTGTCCATAGATTGACCTTTTACCAGCAGGTGGCTGAATGCAACTTCAAAATTCTTTCTTTTGTCAATGTTTAGTAACATTATATTTACTAAAAAAGAAATTAAAAATTCTCCTGCAATTTTATAGTGTTCTTTAACACATAAGGTGTTGCCTTAGTCATCTCAAATGACTTCTTATCATTAATAAATATCTTTTATATATTTCCTGGTATGATGTGTGGTTATATGGTAGCAATTCACAAATACATGTAAAGAAAAATGACCAATGCTTAAAAGTCCCCATAAAATTAAGAATAAGAAAAATGTATTTCAAATTAAGAAAAATAATTTCAAAAATAAACTTGCAAACGCAAAACTAAATATATTCCATCTGCTAGGACACGAGAAAATGTAGTTGGAAAAAATCAAAAGAGAGAAATAACATTTTAAGAATTCAAAAAGTTTGAAATAATGTATTTACCTAAGAATCAATATTCACATTATAATCAAATAGGCTTTCATAATGTATGAAAGTGAATATTTAAAATATCAATAATTACTTTGTAGAGATATGTTATAGCTAAACTATGTACCCCCAAATTCATATGTTGTAGTCCTAGCTCCTAGTACCTCAGAGTGTGACTGTATTCGGAGACATGGTAAAAACAGGTCATGTGGGTGGGCACTAATCCAGTATCATAGTGTCCTTAGAGCAGCGGTTCTCAACCTGTGGGTCGCGACCCCTTTGGGGGTCGAACGACCCTTTCACGGGTGTCGCCTAAGACCATCAGAAAACACATATATAATTACATATTGTTTTTGTGATTAATCACTATGCTCTAATTATGTTCAATTTGTAACAATGAAAATACATCCTGCATATCAGATATTTACATTACGATTCATAACAGTAACAACATTACAGTGATGAAGTAGCAACGAAAATAATTTTATGGTTGGGGGTCATCAAAACATGAGGAACTATATTAAAGGGTTATGGCATTAGGAAGGTTGAGAACCACGGTCTTAGAGGAAAAGAAAATTAGGACACAGACACACACAAAGGGATGACCATGTGAGGAGACAGCCAGGAGGTGGCCATCAGCAAACCAAGAAGGTCTGAGAAGAAACCAAACCAGTCAACACTTTGATCTTGGATTTCTAGCCTCTACAGAACTGTAAGAAAATTAGTTTTTATTGTTTTAGCTACATAGTCTGTGGCATTTTGTTATGGCAGCTCTAGCAAACTAACACAAAATATTAAGGGGAAAAACAACAACCCTGAAGTTAGAATCTATTAAGTTCAAAGATTAATCACATATAAAACTATAAAATTTCTAAAATTCCATGAATATTATTTTAACTGTAGATCTTTAACATAAAGTAAGGTATATTTGTATTATTGTGAGACAAAAAGGAAGTGAATAGTTGTTGCTTTCATCAGCTAAAATATGGAGGAAAAAAATTCTGCTTTGGCTCAAAGCTTTAGGGTGTGTGTGTGTGTGTGTGTGTGTGTGTGTAAATTATGTGTAAATATAATTATCTCTCTTTATATTAAAGTTGAAGTACTATCAGCTTGCTAGAGAGTAGAAATGTTAAGAATAATTACTTGGGGTAGATAAAAAGTTGACTAAACTGACAGAAAGAAGACAACTCAAGTAAATTTTTAGACTTAAAACTATCATTAATTTTTACACTTTTCTTCTCTTTCTACCCACATATTTTTAGGATTACCTTCAATATCTAATAGATTGTTGATGGAAAAAAATATAGGCCTGAAACCCCCAAGGACTTTGGTATGAGTGCTTATCTGTTGGAAACAATTTAACAATTTTTCTTTTCCCATCATCATCATCACCATCATATTACAGCTAACATTTAATTATTCCTCATTATATTCCAAACTTTGATTAAGAGTTATAGGTATATATCAATGGATTTAACCCTGAAAACAATCCTATGAGGTAGGTACTAGGATCACCATGTCCAATAGAATAAGAGATCTAGGCACAATGATGTTAATGAACTTGCCCACGGTCATATAAATAGTCACAGAGGTAAGATTTGAACTCTGGCAGTTGGTTCCGGAGTCCACACTTTTAATACTACTCTGTAGTCTATATTTAATCATAATCACTGAAAATAAGCTGAAGAGTAATGAACAAAACTGCCTCTATATCTCTATTACTGTCACGTAGATTTCAGAAGCTGTGCTGTGAATATGGTTGCTGCTATGGTTACAGTAATGCCCATCAATAATAGCAAGACGTTAAATCTGCAACAGCGATTCCTCCCTTGAGATATTGATCATCCCTTCCTTTAGTTATCTCAAAGATAAATCAAGAAATTATATAAATCCATATGGAAAATTTTTAGTTACTTTTTAATTCTAGTTTTGTGAATTTAATGAATGAGAAACCTACTTTCACAAACAGGAATAAGAAAAAAACCCTGGAAGAGAGAAAATAGGATATAAAGTCTTTTAAAATATGACCTTATCTAGTTTTTCATTCAATCCATGACTCACTTTTAATTAGCACTTGTCGATCTCGTAGGGGAGACTAAAGGTTTTAAAATCAGGTCATGATAAAGATTAGCCCTAATATCTCTTGTGCTTCTAGGACCATATTGTAACTCTTAATAGTTTAATTATCTAGATTTTAAAATCTAGTTTTATTTCTCTTCATAAATACACTTGGTAAAGAAAAAACCTTGGAATGATGTAAAAAAGTACATAGCAGGCGACTAATTAAAGGTGTGGAGGCTGGGTTCTCTTGAGATTTTGCTACAGAACATGAAGCTATCTGACTGCAGGGTTGTGCAGAAATAAACACAACAGCAGAAAAATTTTACTAAGTAGAATTGAAGCTTAGACATCCTGGTGTGGCCGCTAAGATCGATTGGTAAGGTTTCTTTTTTTTTTAATTTTTTTTTTATTGCTTACAGTATTACAAAGGGTATTACATATGTGTCCTTTTTTTCCCCCCGCCCTTGACAATCCCCTGGCCTCCTCTACCCCCCAGTGTCTTATGTCCATTGGTTATCCTTATATGCATGGAGATTGGTAAGGTTTCTTGACCTGGTTTGGGCTGAGAACTATGAGTAGGTGATCTTAATTCTTATTAAAAAAAAACTGAAATCTTTCTGCTGGATACCTGGCTAGACTTACCCATTTGGGCCCAATGGAATCACGTAGTCCCTTAAGAGCAGACAGGAATTTTTTTGAAATCTGAATCCTACCTCTGTTCATGAAACAGTAGACTATTCCAAAAAAAGGACGCTTCATTACTTCTAAGGGACATCTTAAGCTACTCCTGCAGGGCCTGGGTTATGAGCTCACTCCTATGAGAATTCTCCAGGTCTCTCCATCAGATGGTTCGGTCTAACACTGGCACCATGGTGTCTGTTTTATGTGAATCAGGGTCTCTTGGCAGCTTGAGAACTGAGGCTGCAGATTTCTCTCCAGTGGCACTAGCCCAGCTCACCCAGAACGTTATTGGAAGGTGTCATATGCTACCAGCAACTCAACTTTGCTGCTTAGGCCAATATTTTTTTCTCTCTCTAACATTTTATTTCAATCACTGCTATAAAATTATAGCATATCTTTCATTTCTTCACTTTTATAAATGCCTGTATTTTCATGTGTCTTCTTAGTAATTTGTGTAAAGCCATCCAATCTACATTTTAAAATTTGCTTTATATAAATTTAGTCTTTTGGTTTTTCAGATCGGTTTATGTCACCGCTAATAAGGAGTACTGCACTTCTTGTTAAATCCCCATACCCACATGTGTACCTGTTAACCACTTCACAAGGGCCAGGCATGTTTAATATCAACCGTGGCAACATAATTACTCAATTTCAGTAATTTAGTTTGTAATTTCTCAGCACATATTATGTTCCACTCTCCTTTTGTATTTTTAAATCTCCATATCCCTCGAAGATTCACCTGTCCTTCCTTTTGCTACATCGTTGAGATTATGGGTTGAATGAATTAGCATGGACTTATGGTCCACCTTGAAAAGGTCTAAGCAATTTAGGGCTATACTACTGAACTCTAGAGAAGTAAATAAGAACTCAGAAAGTAATAACCTAAGTGCTATAATGGGGTTAGATATTTTTGTGATGATTCTGTGGGAATATTATTGCCATTTTATATAGGGCACGGGTTCTACAGAGAAATAGGCTTTGAGTTCCAAATAAATACTGTACCAATGAATTGTATAGCAGTCTCTGTTGAAATGTTATGGACTACCCTTTTAAAAACAGGTTCTGAGATAATTTTAAAATATCAAATACGGCTAATGTAAAAAGTAAAAATCATATTTAAATAAAATGATCAAATTCCCCATATCAATTTCCAGATATACTATCCGCATGGTTTGACTTTCAATTATTGCTAATTATATTAATTAACAATTATATAACTCCCAGAAGGTAGTTGGTCTATGCTGAATTATAATTTGTTCTGTTAAATTTAATAGATAAATTCCAGTTTTCTGAACCAATGAAGAGCAGAGAATGTTGGTTTTATAGAAAAAATAAAAGTTGATCTTTGAACATCTGCCAAGAGTAGAACAGATAAGGAGAATGCAATAGACATGCAAGGGTGCATTGGCTACACAGTTAAATTCTGTTTTGAGGGGAAAAAAAAAACAAGAAATCATCCACTGATTAAATAGAAATCATATCTGCAAATGCCTTTTGCCATTCTTATTAAATAAAGATGCTCTGCTTTTTATTTCCTAATATACTTAAAATATTCTTAGGATGACGGTAACAATAGGCATTTCTCTAGAGATGCTTGCCTGGTGATTATTAAAGAGAGTTTTGGAAAATTAGTAAGCGTTGCTTACAAACTATCAGTCAGAAGCTTGCAAAGTGCAGGGAGGCAATGCCATGTAAAATGTGGAGGGTGTAGTTAAAAAAGAAACTTCGCTAACACTTGATGACATCACATCAACGCTCCTTGACAGCTTCACTGGCATTTCGGGACACAGCTCAGGGGTACAGCATGTGCTCCACATGTCGGAGGCTTCGGATGCAATCTCAGATATCTCAAATCTGAAAAGCAGGTTAGCTACAAATAATACTTTCCATGACTTAGTGGCCATGTAAATTTGGATAGATTACATAAACTTTCTATATCTTTGTCCCCTCATCTGTTAAATGATTTTTTTTAAGAATTAGATCTAATATATTAAATGTACTTAGCTCAAAACAAGCTTTTAATTGGCACTTGTTATCAAAATAAGGAAGAAAAGAATGAAAATATAACGCTAAATATCCATAATTAAAAAGAAAAGAATGCTGTTGAGAATTCTATCTAAGGAACTGTTAGTAGGAAAATTAATAATAACCAAATCTATATGTGCTCTTAACTGATGAAGAACCATCTATAATTACAGGGAATTACATCCTGAAAGTCCTCAGGTGATGCTGACTCTCCAGGAAAACCACTTGAAACCACTGCCATAGAAGGTGTTTAGGAAATTATATTGCTTAGTATAATTAGTCCTTTGCCAAGACTTACATTTTTTCTAGCCTGCAATAAATAGTGCCAAAGTTATGTAAGCTTGAAGCCTCAGACATTCATTTATTTATATACTGGAATGGAATCAAAACTTGTTTTTCTGAAAAATATTTTGAGTCATGCCTATAGTGTTCTTTTGTCAATCCTCCTATAAGAAATTCCTGTCATATATCCACAGTAATTATCATTGCAATTGCTTTTAAGGGACTTGTTTTTATTGCATTTAACTATGTAAATCATACAACCAACGCACTTTCTCTTTCTGCCTTTGCTGCTTGTTGGGAAGCTCATGGTCAAAGTAGAAGCTCCACACAGGGCAGGTATATAAGATCTCACCTTGCATTTTGCTCACAAACTTTACCGTGTTTTGTCTTGACTTCATTTTCTCCTGACACTCATTTCTTCATTGACAATACTATTGAAAGTATTATATATATTTTTAAAAATTACCTACATTCCTGAAGTATCGTGGGGTATAAACAAGCTAATAAAATAAATTTGTGTTATCTGAAGACATGTCTACGAAAGTTTTAATATCCTATTTTATTAGGACTTCATGCCGTGGTCTTAGGATTATATGAAATGAATGAGAGATTAGAGCATAACAGAGGCCACATAAGATCAGGTCTATCTATATAGCCCAAGGAAGAAATATAAAAAAATACCGAGGAAGGCAGAGCTATCACTTCTGATATCAAGTTCAAAAGGTTAGGGATGTATCTGAAATATACCATTACAAAACTATTTTCTGTGAAATTCACCAAACCTGTTTCAAGTTATTCATACTTTTATTTTAGAGAACAATTTCTAGAAGTTCAGAACCCGATGAGTAAAGGCAAGGCTATTCTTGTTTGCCTTAAGTTTATCTCTCTTGGCTTTAGGCTGTGCCATTTCCAGCACACCAGAATTTTGTGATGAACAATCTTATGTTCACTGTGTCAGTATTTGAGGAAGAGATTGTGGCTTGAAAGATGATGTTGATGTAAGAATCTCTGCCTCTTCTAGGTTATATAGTGGAGAATCTAGAAACTCCTTTTACTTATTACACATGTACAAGTTTACGTAAGTCTTGACTTTACCAAAGAATGGAGTATAATGGAGAGAAACTGAAGGTTTAAAAGGTAAATATAAACTATTTGTAAGTATATAAAAATCCAAACTGCTTTTCTCTATCACACAGATAAATAAACCACAAATATGACATGATTGCAATGATTAAATTACCAAATCATAGAATACATATTAACTAAATGTTATGAGTAAGATTTGTGATTTTCATTCCTTTTATTAACTCTTAAATAGGTACGTTAGAACAAGTTTTCCCATGACTTTGGCCATTAATGATATCATTAACTTTAAAATAGTTTGAAAATATAAAGGCAATGAAGAGCAAGAGCAATGAAATACTTTTTTCCTACCTTGGTAAACCTCAGACCTCAACTTATTCCCAAAAAGTAGTTTAAAAAGACTTTTGCTAAAAAACCTTTTGAACTCCTTACACCACCTCATGAGTATGTATTTTTTTCTAAAACCTCATTTGTAAACCAGATTCAGTTAAAATATTATAAAATTAAAAAATCTATTTGTGTGTAGGAAAACAGTAAGAAGATAATAGTTCTTAAACACTTTGAGCGTGTTAGAACCTTTATAGGTTTTATAAAATGAAAAAGTCTAAGATAATTATTTTCCAGACCATCTATGAGTTTCATTCCTTTAATATCCTATATTATAAAATGATTTTTTAAAAATATAAGGCAAATTCTTTACCTAAAAGTTGGTATACACATACATAATAAATTTCAGCATTTAATACTATCATGGGGCTATTGAATTATATGTTCATGTCTGACTAATCTGCATTCAGCTGTTTAAAAGAATCTAATAGTTTCATAGGATTGATTATTTTACAACTTTTAAAAAGAAAAATGTCTTGCCTTTGAATGGTAATCTTGTTCCAGTCTGGGATCTGATCCGGCTACCTGTTTGTATTTGTTAATTTTCATTTGGCGATTTCTCTCCTCTATATCCATAGCACCTATCGAGTAGAAAAAAACCCATAAAATTAATGTGCAGGTCTTATTTGTGAGCCCTAGTTACAGGACGTATAAAAGAAGAATCGCTAGGCTGATATATTACTGTCATTCAAGGTAATATATGCAAATTAAATTTATTATTTTTAGATATATTTAAAGTATGCAATTTTGCAAATAAAAGCATGATTATGAAATATATTAAATAATTTTAATCTGAAGAAAATGTAAATGAATTTAAACAAAAGACAAACAAATCTTCACTAGACAGAAAACACTTTCTGATACATATAGTAGGTCAAGGAATATATATTTGACAGCACATAAATTTGACCATTGTACTATTATAAAAACTTTGGATTATAATACATCAAGACTTTATTTACTGGAGAAAAGTTGTAAGTTTAATTGGTTTCAAATACAATTTTACAATTGGGCTAATTTAATAAGATTAGCCCATGTATTATAACAGGTTGCCCTAGCATACATATGGATGCAGTTATCAATATATTTTGAACTTGAATTTTCAAGAACTGGGATCAAGAAAGAAGCACTTAGAATAATACTACTCAGAAGAAATCATGACAGTAAAGGCACAAAGTATTACTGAAGTCATTTCAGAAAAAGAAAAAAAGTGAGGAGGTGAGAGAGCGAGATGGTAAGCTTTTAAAATGAGATTAATGCCCTCTACAATAGGTAGACACATCAAGATACATCAGTAAGGGGGAGTCTTTAAAAACTTTCGTTAGGACAATAACTAAGTTCTGTTAACAAATATAAAGAAAGTGTTTTAAAAGTATATTTGTGATTTTTATTAGACATTTTATAGGAAAACTAGAGGCCCAATGCACGAAAATTGTGCAAGGGGCTCAGCCCCTGCCATGGCCGCAGTGGCTGCCTCGGCCCTGCCTCCATGATGGCCAGGGCCCCCGCCTGCTGTGGCTTTGTCCGGAAGGACATCCGGAAGGACGTCCAGAAGGACATCTGGTCTAATTAGCATATTACACTTTTATTATTAAAGATTCCATTTCCCAAGTAAAAAAACAAATAAAAACAAAATCTCAATTGTATGCTACAAATTTTCAAACTGGGAAAAATAATCATAGCTTAGTGGGCTGGTAACTATAATAAAATGTTGTCAAGTAAATGCACATGCACTGAGTGTAGGTAGGAATGTAATACACATTCATTCATACCCCTTGCTTAAGATCATAACTTTAAACTGCAATAAAGATATCTGGGATAAAAATGTGCCTGTTTAAAGGTAGGCATTTTCATATTCATTCTTAAAAAATTTATATATCTGATAGTTCTTGATAGTAACAAATTTTAAGCAGAAATCAATTAATTAAATAATATAAAGGGGGGGAGTTTCAAAGAGGACTAAGAAAATCTTAAATAAAGTAATGTATAAAGACTTTACATTATATGACCTTTAAGTATAACACCAAATTTAAATCAACTATTCAATAAAGTGAGGCAATCAGTTCATTTTAAGAGATACATTTTAATAAAAATTTGATAATTGATTATGCTATGTGTCAAATTATAAAATAGGAATAAACATATCATGTTAACATCAACTGAATGACACATAACATCAATTGAGTGCTTCTATGACATGAATGTGAAATATAGTCAAGTATCATATCTATTAATTGATTAAAATACAGGTTTAGAATTGTTTGTACCTCAGGAGATATTCTCAAGATATAAGATAAAACTTGTTTATTTTATCCAAGAGCAAGGGATGCCATCCAGGCATCAAAAATATGCATACTGAAAAAATATTAACTACATTGAGAGTTTGGGAAGTTTTCTTTTAGAATGTTTCATTTTGATATTATAGTTTGAAAATAGTATTTTAAATATGAATAGCACCAACTGACAAAAGTTTAAATACAATTTATATATATATACATATATACACACACACACACACACACACACATACACATACATACAGATCCACACACACACACATACAAATATATGTCTTTTCTAGTATTTAGACTATTTTCTGAACATCAACCTCTGATGAAGCTGCATTAGATTCTTTCTGATTACTAGGTAGTATGGGTTATATGCTGGAGGAGCTAGCAGATGTTTCTGTAAAGGGCCCAACAGTAAATGCCCTAGGTTTTGCATACCGTATGATTTCTGTCAAAACTCTGCCACTGTGACATTAAGGCAGCTACAGACAATGCATACACAAAAGAATTCAGCTGTATGCTAATGAAACCTTATTTACAAACCAGGCAGCAGGCTGGATTTGATCTGTGGGCCACAGTTTGTGGGACCCCTGTGTTCAAGTATATTGGTTTAATATTGCTAAGTAATGGTTTAGAGATTTTGTAGAATTGGAATTTTATGATGATCTTATCACTTACATTTAACAGATAACTGGGAGGCATAAGAGAGATACTAATCTGTAAATAGAGTTTGCATCTTAAACTCTCAAATGTGTTCTCAACTAAATTCCAATCTCAAACACATCTCTCAACTCTGGACTCAATCATCATCTATAGATGGTCCTAAATGGAAAAATATTGTTAGAGCCTTAGCTGATGTAATATCAAGGGACCACCTTAGAGAATATATAGTCAGCAAACTTGGGTAAATATACATGTAACTTACAACTTAAAATTCTCCTATGATGCTAGTCCTTAGGAGAGGAACCCCACATGCCTGTTAGGCTCAGATGACGTTTTCCATTCCATCCCTTTTCTACATGTCATCAACCTATTCTCATAAAGAAAACACTCCACAAACAATAATATCTTTGGAGAAGAATGTATCCTACTGATAACGAGATCCATCATAAAACATTCTTCACCAGCAAGTTCATTTTTCTTTGCTGGTCTTCTTTCCTAAGGAAAAATGACCTGGAAATAATATTTTCAACAACATTATTTTGGTTTCAACCAAACTCAGTCTTCTTTTTTCTTTCCCTGAGGAATGAAGAAGCAATTTAGAGAAATCATTGCAAGAAAAAGACCTGCACATTCTCTGGCTGGGGGATGAAATACATAATTTCTAAACTTTCAGCTCCGATGTGGACATGCTGTACTTATAGGAAAGGAAAATAAGTGAAATTGTTAAAGAGCAGGTTTTTGTTCACTATCCTATCTTTCAGATTTATACTGCAAATGTGCACACAAAAGGTCCTAAAAATTCTACAATAAAGAATAATCATTTGATCACAGAATCTATTCCCTCACCTAGTATCTGTTAATATCTTGCTATAACAATGGCAAAAATACATTGTGGGGAATACTGGCTTACAAGTTTAGAGGGTAAATTTATCTAGGATTTTCTAAAATTCACCTTATATGTGTGAACACTACATTTATTACAAAAGACATATTAGTACTTTCATTTGATTCTTTAATTTGAGCATGCTAAAAATTAGTCATTATATGTTCAACATCAAATGTCAAAGCCTTTTCAAATTATAATAAAAGTGATTAAGAAGTTAATGGGACAATCACACTTCTTGGACAAAGACATTTACAATAAAAGTTTGCATATATTTCTGTCTATTTGCTGAGGAAATAATCTATTTAAGTATATTAAGTTATAATATTCAAACTGTTTCATTGGCTTTTCTAATAATGCTAATTTAAATGATAAAATGCTTTGTTTTTTCCACTCTAAATATTTTAAGGCAGGTAACAAAAAGAAAAATCAAATGTAGATATGCTGAAACTCATAAATCTCTCAAAATGTTCTCAAATTGGAAACACCAGTCCATTCTATGTCACATAATTTCAAAAATCCAATATTTTGTTGATTCTGATTTAATGTGTTTTCTAAAATCATATCACACATTTGATATCTATTTACTTTGGTATATATACGCCATTTAAGGGTTTTATTTGTTCTTAAGTCAATAAGCTTAAACCAATCAATGGTTATTTTAAACTTAAAAAAAGACTACTTAATGCGTCTAGAAAGTTAAAGTCATATGTATAATGTTGTTAAAACAATCAAGTTAAAATATTTAGTTCTGGGTGAATTTTGTATCTAGACATGAAGTAGAAAACGGGCAGATTAATAAGCAGCAAGCCAGTGGTTGTTCAGATTTCCCTTCCAACGTGTGTGCCGCAAAGATCAGACACGTTCAGGGAGCTCTGTAGTATACACTCCACACAGAATTAGTCTTGTTTGCTTTACCCACACACACAGACAGCTTTTGCGGTACCAAAGCAGCTTCACGCCCCAAATCCTTTGAAGCGGGGACACCAGTTTGGAAGTGATTTCACAATGAGGCTGAACAGTGGTGATCAGAAGATGACACTTGTGATCTTAAATGAAATGCTCAAATCTGGGGATCTCAAGAGAAAGCTCTCTTAAACCTAATACCAATGCTCCAAGAAAGAACTCTAAAATTCAGAAAAATATGAGTGAACCTATAGTCACAGGTATCATGGAAGTCTAAGCTTATTAATCTTACTGACATCCAGAAACTACATCAGTTAGTACCCCACATTTTCATAGCTAATTTATTAAGTTTTAAACATTCTCCCTTCTCCCCTACCCATCCTTTTCTATCTCTAGGTAAATACATAGTGTCAGCTTAAAGAAAAAGTTTTCCTTTAACTAAGATAAAAAAAATTTATCATGAGAGTTTCTGAGGAAAATAACCCTATCTTCAATTCTTTTTTCTTTGTTTGTTTTTTTTTTTGTCTTCACAAAACTAAGATGTGCCTCTAAACAATCTGAGGTTAGAAAACAAATTTATGTTATTATATTTTAAAATAATATCTCGAGAACTTGTAAAATGATCAATAAATGTTAGCATTTTACAATTGGATTTATTATAAATTTTAACCTTTTAAAAGATACATGTTAAATTTGTTTTCCAATTAAATTTAAGAATTAAAAGCATTTGTGCAGTATTAAGTTTTAATTAATAATGAAGGATTTCCAACAAAAACTTTTGTTGAACTATTCGAATTGATCACACTATAGTGTATCCTTAACAAATCTAATTGATTTGCATAAAATATATTTATAATAAATGCAATCTGAACATAAAACAAAATATTATCTGTAGCATTTTTCTGACTGAAACTACAAAAGTATACTACTTACATAGTAGAAGCATATTTTTAAAATTAAGTATTTCTTGCCAAACCATTGAGGAGGAAAAAAATTACATTTGATAACTATCCTATTGAATCTTTTTTTTCTATTTTACTTATTTATTTTTCTTTATTGACTAAGGTATTACATATGTGCCCTTATCCCCCCGTCCTCCCCCTTTATGCCCTCAGCCCCCTGGTGTCTGTGTCCATTGGTTAGGCTTATATGCATGCATACAAGTCCTTCAGTTGATCTCTCCCCCTTACCCCTCCCCTCCCCTACCTTATTGAATCTTACTTTACAAACTTTTCTTCTAAGAAAATACAATGTGGAAAAGGCATAAGACAAGATTCCAGGCAATAATAATGAGATTGACAGAAATAAGATATTCCAAATGAACAGTTAAAAGGACCAAATTCATGTAGTCACCATTTAGGTGAGTGCCAAGTTAAATGCAATGAAGAAAAATATAAAATCAGTGTATGCTGCTATTGGCTCATTTAGAGGTGTCAGCTACACAGGACGACACATGGCTATTTATGTTTACTTTCTAGATTCCGTAGCGTAGACTATAAAAACAACTTACTGATGTTTTTCCATAGTCACAGGAATAAGAATAGAAATTGCTGAAATGACTCATTAAATAGGTATGAATCTAATATTTTGTCAAGTTATAATCTTATTTTCAAAGGCAGTGCAATTCAGAAAGAAAATATTGTCCTTGATTTTACTGAATATCTTATTTTTTCAATATCTAATAACTATAAAAAATTATTTTTCAGATTGACAGCCATATATTAGCTTTTGACATGTTTTCCCATGTACCTGATGTACAATGCTAAAAAGTAAATTACTTCAAAATACAATATATTTGGTACTGTGTATCAAGAGACTTTTACAGTGGTCATATTTTTTAACCTGAAATTCTACTCCCAAGGATCTTTTCTAAATAAATAAATCAGTGTGCAAAGATGTACATACCAGTATATTCATTGTACCATTGCCTGATAATAATGAAGGCTTGGGAAAAGTAACTCTAAATGTCTAATAACAGGGAATTAGTTAATTGTACTTATGGTATATCTACAGAATACTATGCAACCATGAAAAATGATGAGTGTAGTGTCCATGTATGTTCACATATGAAAATTACAAAAAATAAAGACACTGCAAATAAATTTTAAGACAGATTAAATGATAGATATAGTACTATCGTTTATAAACCATACTTTTAAAAAAACTATTCATAAAATATATATGTACATAACCTATGCAAAGACAAAGAGATAGAATGGAAAAGATTTAAGGCTTATACATCAGAGTGTTAGCATCTATCACCAGTTACTGGAAGTAACTATAAACCCAATTGTTTTTTTATTTGGGTTAAGATAGAGCTTATGAAACATCCACAATGATTATACCTTATTCAACTGAAAAATGTTATTTTTTAAAAATCACAAAATGTAATGACTATGTGAAATGACTAATTATCCAGTTTGAAAACCTTATATTTTTGTTATAATAAAAAATGCTTTGAAAATAAATGTTAAATAATTTTTAAAATGCAAATGTGCAACCATTTGTTACTTAATTTACCTTAAGTACAAAAAAGTGACCTGGCATGTTATAAGATTTTCCATATTAGTTTTTTCAGATATGGAACTTAAGAAACTACACAAGAAAACTACTTTAAGATTATTTCTTCACAATCACTTGCCTATAATGAATTTTCTGGTATTTTATACTAAACTTTATTATATACTAGAACTTAATAAAAAGTACATGTTGTTAGCTAAATTATTTGTTAAAAACAGACGTAATACAGAGACTAACAGATATTGGAACAAGTTAAATTGAGAAGTATGGAAATAAGTTTGTGAAAAATGATAAATTATGTGCCAAATTATATCCATACTAGTACCGGAGCAAACAGAAGCATTTGCTTTTAAAGTGTAAACAACCTTGCCCCGGCTGGTTTGCTCAGTGGATAGAGCATTGGCCTGTAGACCAAAGGACCCTGGGTTCAAGGGCAAGTACCTTGACTGCAGGCTCCTCCCTGGCCTGGGCCCTGGTCATGGCTTGTGCAGGAGGCAACCAATCGATGTGCTTCTCTCACATCGGTGTTTCTCTCTGCCTTTCCCTCCCTCTTCCACTTTCCCTAAAAATCAATGGGAAAATACCCTGGGGTGAGGATTAACAAAATAAATAAATAATAAAGTGTGAACAACCCTAACTGTGTAATTAAGATACACCAATTTTGAGGGATAGTTATTTCCAAATTGATTAATTTTGAGGAATTTTCAACAGTGGTCATTAGAAACGGACATATTTGGAACGAGAGAAAATAGATTTGATTTTCTTTGTAAGGTGTTTGCTTATAAAATTATCTTTCTCCTCAAACAGGAATGCAGGAAAACTGAACTTCGTATGTGCATAAGTGAGACATGAAGTTAAATGAAACACAAAAGCTCTAGAAACTTACAAAACTGTTCCACTACCTTGAGGCTCATAGTTATGAGCTATAGTCTTTTGAATGATGTTCTCAACCTTAACAATCTGTTTTAGATATTTAGACTACCTGTTATTCTTGATAGCTGTCTGCTGTTTCTCTAACTCCCTGCCATATTCTTTTAATAATACGTCAAAAGAGATGTTACAAATTTCACAGACTACTTTCACTAGAGTACAAAGAAACTTATATTCAAACTGCGTTAGGGCATATATTTAGTAGTACTTGGGTAATCTAAAAAACAACTCATTTCCAATAATTTTTCAAGCCAGATTTATAAAGGCATAATTAACATAAATCAAAATTCACAGTACTTAGGTGCGAAGTTCTATGACATCTGGCTAATGTACATAGTCCTGCAACCTCACCGCAATCAAGACACAGAGTATGAGCCACCCTAAAGTATTCCTCGTGCTGCTCAGCTGGCGGTCCTCCCCTGCCTGCCGGCCCACACACGCACTGATCACCAGATTCTGCTAGCTTCTCCTTTTTCTTCAATCATGTCTTTGGACTAGAATTTTATTGAGTGAAGCATAGAAAATGAAAGGTAACAAAGCTATAAAAAAGTACAGTTAAAATCTTGTGTTCTAGAATTTAATATTAGATGTTCCTGCACAATTACGTTCTTACACATAATACTCTGTCCATGCCAGGAATTGTGCTGAGAGCTGTACCTGTGTTGTGATGATGTCACTTGATCAGCAAAACTGTATGTGATGGGACTTACTATTTTCTCAATTACTACTGATTAGAAAGTTTATTTAAAGTCATAAAATAAATGGCTGAGATGTCTGTCCTCTAAAACTTAGCATCTGAAATATTTATACATGAAATATCTCTCTTCTGTCTCTCAGACAGACATACACACATACCACACACAGACCAACACCACCACCACCACCACACTACACTCTCATTTAAATCTTTTTCCAGTGTCCTCCCTTTTAACATTTCCTTCTTTTTCTTTTTGAGTTACATCTCCTCTTTGGCCAATTGTGTGTGTGTGTGTGTAATGCTTCAACTTATTTTCCTATGAGCCCAAACTTAGACTATATTAGGGCTGTTTTTAATCTTTAATATTCTTTTCAGAGATTCCGTCTGATTCTCATTCCTTCACTCTGAATTGGCCTATCGATCTCCTTCACATTCTGCTTGTCACCTATAACTGTATTTTCCCCGTAAGTTATGCCACTTAATTAATTAATCCAATTACTTTTACTTATTGTTTTGCTTTTTCATTAAACTGTGCCTTTTACACAATTAATTCCATTCCTCATCCTTATTCTCACATCCTGCATAACATCCCCTCAAGCTTTCATAGACTGATAAAAAGAAACATCCTTCTCTTTAGTTAAATTACAACCTAATTTAAATTCTCCTGAAAATCATCCCTAGGGTAGCATTATTCATGCTAACTTACCCTCTTTCACATGAAACTAATTTATCTTTCATTACAACCTTGATTATATAGTTTTCTTTCTTTCCTTCTTTTTGTTAGTCCTCACCGAAGATATTTTTCTTTTTTAAAAAAATATATTTTATTGATTTTCTACAGAGAGGAAGGGAGAAGGATAGGGAGTTAGAAACATCAATGACAGAGAAACATTGTTCGGCTGCCTCCTGCACCCTCCCTATTGGGTATGTGCCCACAACCAAGGTACATGCCCTTGACCGGAATTGAACCTGGGACCCTCGAGTCCACAGGCCAACGCTCTATCCACTGGGCCAAACCAGTTAGGGCTGAAGATATTTTTCCCATTGATTTTTAAGAGAGAATGGAAGGGAGGGAAGGAGCAGGAGAGAGAGAAAAACATCAATGTAAGAGGCACATTGACTGCTTGCCTCCCACACACGTATCTGGGCCAGGGATTGAACCTGCAACCCAGGCAAGTGCCTTTGACCTGGAATCAAACCCCCTAGGCCCCTCAGTGGGCAGGCGGGCACTCTAACTACTTAGCATACTGGCCAGGGCCACAATGTTTTCTTTATAGATACTTGATTACCCACCTGACTTTTGATATATGTACCCTTTCCTTAGAGTCAAAAGATTTTAAAAAATCTTTTTATCATAACTTAACTAGCGTCCAGAGTTACACTTTATTCATTTACCTCTCTACAAATCTTCTTTTAATTGATTTTAGAGAGAGGAACAGGGGGTAAGAGGGAGAGACAGAGAGAGAGAGGGAGAGAGAGAGGGAGAGAGAGAGAGAGAGAGAGAGAGAGAGAGAGAGAGAGAGAGAAAGAGAGAGAGAGAGAGAAAGAGAAAGAGTATAGTGGGCAGGGTTCAAGCAGGAACCAGCCCTGGAGTAGTGGAATGGGAGAATTTAGAAGAATATATGGACTCAGAGCCAGTCAGACCAGCAGAGCTGTGCGGTGCCCTTGCTGCTGGCTCCGACGTATGTGCCCTGCCAGAATTGAGCCCACAGCCTTGGCATATGGGGATGACACTCTAACCAACTGAGCTACCTGGCCAGGGCCACTACAAATCTTAACTATTTAAAACTCTTATCTGTCACCAATACTTTAATGCATTTTCAGAAAAATATTTATAGCCCAAATTATTCTCCTCTTCTGAACTTTAATGCCCTTGCTTTATCTTCTGTTTATTGATCTTTATGGATAATTTGCATAGCTGGTTTCTTCTTATTCTTTTGGTTTAATTAAAATATGACCTCTTTAGAAAAAAATTACTGGATACTCTATTTAAAAGAACTCCTTCCCTACCCAAGTCATAATAGGCTACATAAGGATTTTTTAAAATTTTATTTTATTGTTTAAAGTATTACAAATACTAGTACATATGTCTCCTTTTCCCCCCCTTAACCTTCCCTCGGCCCCCCCTACCCCTCGGCACAAATATCACTTATAAATATCTACACTTATCTCGGCCCTGGCTGGTGTGACTCAACTGTTACAATATCGGTCTGTGGGCACCAAAGGGTCTAGGGTTCAATTCCCAGTCAAGGGCAGGTACCTGGGTTGCAGGTTCAACCCCCAGCCCGTCAGGGTACATGTGGGAAGCAACCAATCCATGTGTCTCTCTCACATCGATGCTTCTGTTTCCCTCTCTCTCTCCCCCTGTCCCTCCCACCCTCCCTCCCTTCTCTCTCTCTCTAAGTCAATGGGTGAAGAGTAACAAATAAAAATAAAAATAAAATAAACCTGTCTTGTTTACTATTTACTTTCCTAATAATATGTTTTTATGATGAGAACGACCTTGACTGTCTTTGTCACTGTTACTTCCCCAGTGCCTAGAATAAAACCTGGCAGTAGGTATTTGTTGAACAAATGAATTTTTAGAATGTGAAACACTTTCATGTCACTGGAATAAGAATTTCAGGAATAACCATCCCTTTATATAAGCCAATCATGTATATAATAGTTTAGTATGCTATTATGATACCTACAGAATGACTTGAGCCTAGTATAGCCAAATAGATTATTTGGGTATTTTATAAGGATACTAGAGGCCTGATGCACGAAATTCGTGCAAGAGTAGGCCTTCCTTCCCCCGGCTGCCAGCACTGGCTTCCCTCTGGACACCGGCAGGCACCCGGGACCTGGGCTTCCCTCGCAGCCCTGGTTTCGTCCGGAAGGTCTCCCGGAAGGACGCCCGGTCTAATTAGCATATTATGCTTTTATAATTATAGATTTAATAGTTTCTGCTTTAGCTTTTTATTTCTATCTTAATCAAGACCCATTTTCATTATTTATACATTAAACCTGTAATTTACTATAATTCTGAGCAATATGTATGTTGTGTGTGTTAAAAATATCTTGAGAGGAGATTTGAAAGTTTGAATAACTTAAAAAATGTTAAAAATATCATTTTGGCAACCTGCCATACACTTTTTAAAAAATTTCTCTAATCTTTAAAACAGCCCTTCAGTCCTACATGAGAAAAGTGGTAGCCCATACTTCTTTTGTTTGTTTTTCTTTCTAGGCATTTATTTGCTTACTCTAGAAATAATTCTTTTTATCTTGGCAGGTCATTTGTTTTTATTCTTCTGTTGATTGAAAGTAAACACACACACACAAATTACCAATTCTCTTTTACCAATGAATACCTAAGATCACACAGGCCTTTTGAATCTCATACTTTATTGCTCACCAACATGTTTCTTTATAAGGCAATAGAGAATAAAGCATAACTTATTTGATTGTTCTTCAAAGGAAGCATAATATGTTTTTAAAAAGTATCTAGAATTAAGTAGTTTGCCTTATTTCTGGTGCCACAAATAAGTAACGAAACTGGTAGTAAGTATAGTCTAATGCTTAGCTCTACCATTAAAATTATTTTCTCTCTATTTTTAAACAAATAGAGATGGGTTAGATTATCTAAACCTTTTACTAGTTCATTGTTTATAGATTATTGATATATTAAATTGAAATTCAAAACCTGTGATTTTTCTAAAAACAAGCATAAATCATTAAGGAAAGAGCTACATAAGTATATCTGTCAAAATAAACTTTTGATATAATTGTTTTTGTAGTAATAAATTAAGCGCTGCCATTTTTTGATTATTTAGTGTGGACAAAACTCTGCAATAACTTCTTTATAGATATTAGTTTCAATTTTTTCCAAATTACAAAAATATAGATTATTTGTAACTGTAAATCCTCAGATGAGGATTAACAAGAAAAATAAAAATAAAAGTATTTGTCAGATGAAATTTCTTAAGAGTAAGAAGAAAAAGTGTAAACATTAATAAAGCTCACTAAACTTGATTATGATTTGCGAGGGCTACAATCAATGTTTTTTAGTGCTTCATAATGTGTGCTGAACTCCATTCCTCAGTGACTATACTAGGATCCATTAACACAAATGAAGATCCTATGATTTTGGTGTAAAACATAAACATACACTTCAATTTAATATGTCAGGGAAAAGATTAACCTTATGAAATTATGTTTCCATCACATTTGGGTTGAATTATTAATAGCTTGTGTTAATGAGAAAAATACTAACTTATTCATTAGAGATGTGATAGCTTAATACAGACGTTACATTTTATTGGTCACAAACTCCAGTAAGTTTTTGAAAAGCTTTAACTTTCTGTAACTTTTATTGAACAAATGAAATCCATTCTGAGTTGCTTGTTAGAAAATTTACTCCTTTCTCTTATAAAATTAGTTCTCTTTTTTTCTGAAGCTTTTCTTATTATCTTCTCTGTCATTCTTTCTTTAATTCTTATTTCCTTTGAAACAGAATGCACTTGTCTTCATTTATTTCTAGGCTTAGGAGAATGCGTGGAATCCTAAATTCCAGTGTTAGTTAATACAGACCCAGTTCCAACCTAACAGTGTTAGAGGCCTACAGCTAGAACTGAGAAAACTCACTCTTCAGCTTCCTCATGCCAGGAAAAAAGGCAGTGCCATAGAGCTGCAGCTACCACTGCAGTGGCTGCAGTTGTCAGACAATCATTTACTCTAAAAAGTGTTCCCCCTGATATCTCCAGTGCCCACCTGGCACAATACATAGTTGTTACAATAGTAGAGGCCCGATGCATGAAATTCATGCAAGGGCCTTGGCCATAGCCCCCGCCCCCCACCGCCACCTCGACCAGGGGGTCTCTACCACCTCTGCCTCAGCCCCTGCCCACTGCGGCTTTGTCCGGAAGGAAGGATGTCCGGTCTAATTAGCATATCATGCTTTCATTATTATAGATTATCCACTATATTTCCTATGCTATACTTTACATCCCCATGACTATTTTGTAAATCCCAATCACAGTTTTTGTTTTTCCCCTAAAACTTATATTCCCTCTCTCGATAACATGTACCACCATCTATCCAAACAGTCAGTCACCTGAGATTTTTATCTTATTCCTTTCTCTGCATTGATAATATCTAATCTGTAACTAAGCCTTTAAATAACTTTTGATGTACCAATTGCCTCTATTGATACTTTAATTCAGCTCATTATCATCTCTTAACTGACTGATGAATTATCCTCATAAATTATCTTTCTGCTTATAGTGCACAGGTACATTTTTAAAAAATATAGCTTCTAATCTTTCCAGAAAGAAACATCTGATCTTGTTCCTCCCCTATTTTATGCTTCAATAACCTACACCATCTTCAGACCCCCTCCCTGCCTACTTTTCTGAACCTGTTTGAATTATTTTGCCTATATCATTTCTCCTCCCTGAAATACTTTCTACATATAAGGTCAACATCTTTCTAGTTTTTAACATGCAACTCAAAGGTCATTTTTTCTATGAAGTCTTTCTTGAACTAATATCTACCCTTTTCAGGTGGAAGTGATCACACTTTGTGATTCCACTAATATATATAAAATGTTAAATATATAGATACATAATTTCTCATTATATCTGTCATACTATTGTGTTTACTTGATAGACCCACATTAGAAAAGCCCACAAGGATAGGGGGCTGTATTGTGCCCTGTTATTTCCAGCACCTTGAACAGTACCACACAGCAGGTGCTTAAAAAATGAACGTTCAATGGCCTGGCTGGGTGTGGGTTGGTGGTTGAGATTTCCTGTCAAGGCACATACCCAGGTTGAGGACTCCATGCCCAGTAGGGGACACGCAGGAGACAACCGACTGATGTTTCTCATCAATGTTTCTATTTCTCTCTCCCTTCTTCCTCTCTCTGTAAAAATCAATTAAAAAAATTTTTTAAATGAGTGTTGAATGAATGTTCAAGTTTTACTTCAAGTGTTACTTCTTCCATGAAGCCTTTCTGGCCATCTAGTTAAAACAAATTTTATTTGACTTTATACCTTTGTTAGAGTCACCCACATTGGCACACAAACGTAACATGTTACTCACATATTTTAACTTCTCAATGATACTGATAGCTTAGGGCATGCAGGTCTTTCATATTTTCCACAGTTTAGCACATTGCTGAACTCATGATAGAAATAAAATGCTTTTGTTATTATGTAAAAAACAAAGGCACATACCCAGGTTGAGGACTCCATGCCCAGTAGGGGACACGCAGGAGACAACCGACTGATGTTTCTCATCAATGTTTCTATTTCTCTCTCCCTTCTTCCTCTCTCTGTAAAAATCAATTAAAAAATTTTTTTAAATGAGTGTTGAATGAATGTTCAAGTTTTACTTCAAGTGTTACTTCTTCCATGAAGCCTTTCTGGCCATCTAGTTAAAACAAATTTTATTTGACTTTATACCTTTGTTAGAGTCACCCACATTGGCACACAAACGTAACATGTTACTCACATATTTTAACTTCTCAATGATACTGATAGCTTAGGGCATGCAGGTCTTTCATATTTTCCACAGTTTAGCACATTGCTGAACTCATGATAGAAATAAAATGCTTTTGTTATTATGTAAAAAAAAAAGTGGAGCACAAGTTTTAAGTCTAAAATAAGCTGAAGAGCAAATTATAATTAACTTATGTAATCTAACTGATCATATATATGTATATATATCCAGTTATGGGAAGAAATCTATATATAACACAAAAAGTAACCATTGTATTTTCATCCATCTAACAGGAGCAGCTGTCGTTAAAAGTTGACTATACAACTACCTAAAATGAAAATACCTAAGAGAGTTTAACATTTTGTTATATTAGAGGAGAATGCAAAATTAAATTAAAAAAATAGTAAAACTTCCTAAGGCAAGTTAGCTAAATAAAAAAATAGCCGAGAAAAGCGGTAGAAGAGACAGACCTGAATGTCTTCTCCTGGTGGGGTCCCCGTCTTCTGCGACCACACCGTGTAATGACAGACAGAGACAAAGGAGATGGGTGTGAGTGGAGATACTCAGAGGGTAAAAGTGACACGCAAGGGAAGAGCCCAAATCATTTGGAGAAAGAATCCTGTGCATAATGGTAGGAAAGATAGAATCAAACACATTCTATAAAAAAAGGGAAGAACTGGTGAGGAATTAGTTAAGCTACTATGGGTTAGTAGGATCAGAGAAATAAAGTTAGTGTAGAGAAAAAGTGGATTCAAAAGGTTATTAATTATTTGTGGACAGCCAATCCTGATCACTGATGCTGAAGGAAGAGACCGTGAATAAAAACCGTGTTACTAGTGTGACCATATTGTTTAAGGCATTACTGAGTCCATTTAGGATCAGTGAAAATCCTTTTAGGATTTTTAATTATCATGTAAAAAATAAAATTTAATTGAAACATCTTCAAAGAGAGCAATAAAAATAGTTCCAACAGATTTTATGCTTTTTTACATTTCCCAAATAGATCAGTGCACGCATGAAAATAAAGTACAGTCATCGGGCCAACATTTACTAAATGACTTCAGTACAGCAAAATATCATAAAATATGATGGAGAGTAACAAATATAATAAAATTCATTATGAGAAGAGTAGCTGAAATATATGGTTTTATGTAAATATTAAAGATTCAAATTAACCTTCAATTTAGGCCAATTTTATTGGATTGGATTCCCTGATAATGCTTATTTATTAAGAAAGTTCTTATAGACACCACATTGATCACTGATGTTTCTCTCTTCAAATCTGCCCATCCAAATCCAACATCTACTATAACAGATATGGCACACATTTTGGAAACAGTCTTTCCCCATTGGCTGTAGAGAAGTTCGAAAGACATTTTAAACAGTGATTGAAAGCAGGAAAGGTCTGCTAAATTCAGCATTCAAAAAAAAAATTCTTCCAAAGATATTAGTGAATTAGTGTTAGTATGATTGACACATGAACACAACATAACAAAACCGAAATCTCCTATTTCAATTATCTACTTAGCTTTAAATCAGGTACCACAAAATTCTTAAATAAAAACACCACATTCACTTCTGCAATAGTTGTATCATAGTTTATAGAAGACCATATTGTATCAAACTGCCCTTGGAATACTGGTATATTAGAATTATAACTCTTTAGAGCATTTCTTCCTATAACCAATTTCTCTCTTTTCCTGAATATTGAGAAAATGAAAACTTTCCACTAGGATAACGTACATGACCAAAATGTTTTTCTTATGAAAAAAAAAAGGAATCCTCGTATGAATTATAGAGA
The DNA here is from genome assembly GCF_000327345.1 of Myotis davidii. Lineage (NCBI taxonomy): Eukaryota > Metazoa > Chordata > Mammalia > Chiroptera > Vespertilionidae > Myotis > Myotis davidii. The sequence continues at coordinate 1,894,056 of NW_006288434.1, forward strand.
ACTGAAAAGGATAACACATTTTGAAACTTAATAATGTAATTTTGATTATTATACAAGTACATCTTTGACCTATTCATAATGAGACACTAAATCTCATCATAATTATAGTACAACCCAGACTCTGTTCATAGGATTGACCACTAGAACATTACTGTACTCATACATTAATATGATATATGCCATATTTTTCCCATCCCCAATCCATCCATTTCTCAAAGAAAAGGTAGAAAAATCAGAGATATGTTAATATCATAGGACAGCTGAATTGTATTATATCTTGCATTATTTCTCCTATGCAAAATTTCACTACAGACATATTTATTATACTACTAAAATAGTTTCCTCACATGTTAAAATAAAATTGGCATAAAGTGGATAAAATAACTGCTTATACATATTCCATCTCTAAGAAAACATTTTTTGGTATAAAACATAAAAACAACAAATATTTCTTTCTCTACCTACTATTTTCCTGTATCTTGGATTATTTTATAATGGCGCTGTAGCAATGTTTTCTATGTTATATGGGTTCAAACATTCAAAATTCTTCTCAAACCAATCATTAATTTTAGAGAATATCTGAGACACATAGAATTCAAGTGACTTACCCAAGGTCACAAAACAAGTTCAGTGGCAGAACCAGAAATAGACAGAGGTCTCCTGATTACAGGCCAACTTTCTTTCTACTAGATGCTATATTTCCCAACAAAAACGTGAAGTAAAACATCAAACAAGGAAAAAGCAAAAAAATATTCTCATGGTGATACCCGAACTTGACATTTTATTATACAGTATTTAATTAGAATGTTTTTAAAAAGAGGAACATGCTACAACTATGCAAGTAATTCACCAATGCTTTTACTCTTTGAGGAATATGGTTAACTTAGCACTAATAAGTTAACATTTTAAGAAAGTTATACAAAATTTTTACTACATCAAAGGATGAAAATGAAAGATTTGACAATGATCTCACTACCAACTGTAACTGCCCATTAAATAATTTTTCCATCATTTATGTGAGAGGTCCCATTAATAGATCTTAACTAGTCTTATATAAAAATAATTTAACTTAAATTAGCAGATATAATATTCATTTAAATAATAAAATCTCAATGTACCAAATATATTAAAATCTTTATTGGATTTCTTGTCTTCCTGTGATTAGCTTTTATTATAAACTATTTTATGAAAACAGCTTTTTTTAAAAAAGAGAAACATAGTCAACTAATATTATTTGAACAGCCATATCTTATTTAAATGGCAATAAAATATAAAGACTTATTTCACGTATGTTATTGTAATGAATCAGACTTCAGTGAACCTTAAGAAGCTAAGCATACCCCTCCACTCTTCCTATCTCCCCCTTTTTCCTTAATTGTTACTTTGCCACAGTCAAACATTCTACTTTTCAGTGCTGTTAATGGTAGTTCTAATGAGAACTCTTCCCAATGGTTCATTTAACCAATAACCGGTTGGAGTAATTAAGGACAGTAAAGTATACCCTTTCTTAGTATCCATTACCGTCACATCTATGGCAGGATATTAGTTTTAGACTTAAGAATTATAAAGACTTGCCCTAACCAGTTTGGCTCAGTGGATAGAGCGTCAGCCTGCGGACTTGAAGGGTCCCAAATTCGATTCCGTCAAGGGCATGTACCTTGGTTGCGGGCACATCCCCAGTAGGGGGTGTGCAGGAGGCAGCTGATCGATGTTTCTCTCTCATCAATGTTTCTAACTCTATCCCTCTCCCTTCCTGTCTGTAAAAAATCAATAAAATATATATATTTTTAAAAGAATTATAAAGACTTTACAAAGGAGAATGCCCAGTATTTTGTTGTTGTTGTTCATTCAACCATATGAACTACAAAAGAGAAATAAAATATTTTCATATAATATACTGAAATAGATGACATTTATAAAGTATCATTTCATCACTTATAGTAAGTAGCATTTCATCACTTATAGTAAGCTATTTTTGAACAAACATTTTAAAATTTAAGGTACCATCCAGGTGCAAGCTATGAAAAGAATGGGCTTTTAGTCAAGTAAAGCAGTATAACATTTTTTATATATAAGAAAGTTGTCTGTATTGGTCCTTCCAATAAAAACAATCTACTGAAAATAAACAGATACATAAAGTAATCAGTGTCATTAAGATATTCGGTTAGCTCATGAGAATTAACATAATGGTGACTTTATATAAAATTGTGTGAACCAAAAATTTTCCCTTGTCAATATAATGCATTACCTATTACATTACAACTGAATATGTTGAGTTCAAACAAAAATAATAATCTGTAATCAACTTAATTTAAGAAGGCACATACAAGGGGGTCATGTTTATCCATAAATGCAAGTCTTTAACAAGGGTGCATGACACTATTTGAAACTTCATTGATTGGCTAATGTTCCCATTTATCAACATTGACAACAGACGTACAATTGGTCCAACTATCAGATTTAATTGCACTTGAGTATAATTATGTCCTAAAGGACCAAGCATTTGTTAAAAAGATTCCTAACAATGAAAGAGAAGTCTCAAGACTTTCAGTGTATATTAGCATTGACACATTATTAAAAGCTTATCATACAATAATACTTTTTTGAGGTCAGAGGAGTCTACGTTGGGAGCAGGAACCTTTCAAAATGAAGCCTAATTAAGCATCTACTTAGTAGGAGCCTCAATGACACAAAGATCAGGACAGACCTAGAATATAAAACCCAAATGTTTGGCAAGTTTACTGATTTCAAACCAATACTTCTCTACTGTGACAAGAATCTGTTGAAAAATCCTTCAATTCAAGTATTTGAATTGACTTTTAAAACTAATTATAACTATCCATAATTGTCAACAACCATAAAATCATTGAACATTTACGATAAGTTATACTTATTAAAATAAGCAAGGTACAATATTTAAAAATATTTCCCTATTTTTATAAGCTTGCTAAAAAGTTTATCTTTTAAATGTCTTCTTTCCTATTCCTAAGCTGTGCTATTTTTTCTGATTCTGTCCTTGAAGTCTGATATGCAATGCAATTTTAAACACAGAAGGAAAACAGACCATGTATTGAGGGAGTTTAAAATAATTAATTTTCCAGCTATGGCACACAACCTATCATATGACAGTTACTAAAGTACAAATTTGGCCTTATAAATTTATCTATATGTTCAGAGGAAACTGAACCAACTTTAAATGAGCAATTAAACTCATAAATCATGAATTTCCCCTTACTTACAGGAAAACATGCTTGTTAACAAAGAACACTGTGTCTAAGGATGTCGATAGATTTAGTTACAAGATTCTATCAGTTAATTTGTGTTGTACAAAATACTTACTTTGTTATACATCAATATATTTTTCTGTCTAAAATAAAATACTTTTATTCTATAATAGTCCAGAAATAACTAGAAATTACCAACCTCCTAATATTGACCTGGAGCAACCTTAATTCTTCTTTCCAGGCTAACTGGTTTATATTAGCATCTAATTAGAAGACTAATTTAGAATGCTGATTTAGACTGACATAAATTATTTTTACTTTTAAAATATATCAAACTATTCAAGAATAAAAAAACAAACAAAAGTCCGTTACATCAAAATACTAAAAAAAAATTTAAAGCATAAAATTCACTAATAAAATGAATATTTACTTTTCCTTAAGATAAATTTTAAAAGTATAATTTTAAGGGTAAAACTAAGAAAAAAAGCCCCTACCTTCTCTACAGTTAGTTATAGATCTATAAGAAATACAACATGGAAAAGTCAATTTTGAAAAAGTAATGGCTAATATAAGGTGTCCCCAAAAATGTATACACACACTTGGAATAATTATAAAGGCAATGTTTATAAAATACATTTAATTTTCAAAATTGAGCTATAAGCTGTTAAACTATGTATATAGTTTTTGGACCACCCTGTATATTAAGCAAATCATATAATGCTAAACCTAGTGACTTAAGCACACAAGATCTTATAGTAAATAGTAGAACATAACTCATAGCTTTGAATATTTTCAATTTCCAAAATACTATACAATCAACACAGCAACTCAGCAAAGTGTTTCACTGCCCTCAGTCTTCCAGATAAACATATTTTCCAAATAAGATAAAGCAAGGTAAAGTGCATTGTCATGGCTCAGGATAACTACAGTAAGGGGAGCAAATTAATTCAAGATTTTCCTAAATGTAGCATTTCTTACACTTAGAAAATAACAATCCAAGGTGGATTATTCTTTCAATAAATAGGAGCAGCTAATTTTCAAACAAATTAGAAATCCTTTAAATTTATCTCAAAGTAGATTCTGAACTATTTAGTTCCTCTCACTTAGAGGAACTGAGAAACTGTATGTTCTAAAACATCCCTTCAGTCTAACTAGAGTTAGTTTTCTTACCAGACGTTTTTGTAGGAGGAGTTTAGAAGAACATGCGATAAAATATTTTATGTACAAATGTGCTCTTTTCTCAGATACATTTCTAATTACTATAAGAACAGCGAAACTCCAAGTAAGTATTATAATAAAGTTCAATAAGATTACAGTTTCCTTTCAATGTTTTATAACATTGCATTATTATAGACATTAGGGTTCTACTTTAGAATCAGATTGCTCATTGAAAAACAAATAAACAACAGATCTGCCCTCCTCATGCATCCTTGATTTGTATGAAGAATGTTTTGTTAACTTTATGGCCTAAATAATAACTAATCTTCATTCCACAGGAGGAAGCCATTCAGTGATTTACTCTAACCATTATACATAATACCTGGGGCTTAAAATCACTTGATTTTAAATAAGCCTGTATTTTATGCTTGCACCAAACATATTAATTATTTTGCCCAGGGATCCTCATCAATCCTGCTTCAGTTAGAAGCACTGAAAACAAATCACCTC
>NW_006288434.1:1898985-1920844 GCF_000327345.1 Myotis davidii
CAGGGATGTCAAGATTCTTCTTCAAAATAAGTCCATTATACTTAACGTCCATGCAAATATTGGTTAACTCATATTTTCTAGCCAACACAATACCCCTTAGCCCTTCAGTGCTGTAGTGTTATATTTAAAATAAAAATTACAAGTGATCTTTATACTCTTAGTATACATCATAAAAATGGTCAGATTACCAGGTATTATTATTGCACAGCCTTTCATAACACAGCAATAAAAAAATACAGCAATATATGCTATTGCTACAGAGCCAACCTTGCTCTCAGGTTTGGGTTAAAGTCCTCCAAACTTTTTCTAATACCACAAGTTCCCTACAATAATCCTCCGATGACAACCCTTTGACAATTAACGGGTTCAGTGAATAAAAATTACATTTTAAACAAAGGCTACAATGAATAGATTTTTAATATCATAAATGTACTTAAATATAAATTAAAGAATGCCCCCAAACACGTCTCGGCAAAGCCCAAGCTCATAAACGTTATTAAAATGTAATTTGCCCACCGGACGTCCCACTATCTTCCTCCTCTGTCATCACTCCAAAGTTCCAGTGATTAAGCATATTCTATACAAAGCCTACCTTTATTTCAGAAATAAACACAAATATTTATGGAAAACTAAAATTTAACATGGCATTTATGGCTTTAGCATATTGCATACTTACTCATGACATTAAGAGTTTGAATATCCAGGAATTTCCTAACACATAGGAAATGCACAGTTGCCAAAATAGAAAGATTTATAAACATTTTAAACCATAACATTCAGGCATTCTAATTATATTAATTTTCCTCTATTATACACATAGTTTATATTTAATTAGAGGACTTAAGTGGTAAGAAAAATATATGCTAAATACAAAGAATACACAAAAATTAACATTATATAAAGGTGATATTTTAAAAAAAATTGGTGACATTTTTTTAGCCAAACATTGCATTGTTTCATGATTTCAATGTACAATATAATTTATTCACATAAATATATATGGCCACAAACATATCCATGTACTCAGATATGAAAGCAAACAGGACAAACAAATAAATAGTAGTTCATGACCAGGAAAACCCACATCACACAATATAGCAAGGAGAGATTTTCAAAGAAATGATATTTGTTATATATATCACAACATATAACTAATTTTATACATACTTTACTTCTTAAATCATCTTAAATGTACTAATATATAATAATATACTACGTTTTTTCAAAAAAGGAGTGATTTTATTTAAAAATTTGAAAAAAACATGTAAGATATTTTCTTACAAGTTTATGAATATGTTGAAATTCCAAATACAAAATCCAATTCATTTTAATAAATTTTCAGTATGTAACTGTTTTACTATAAAAGAATTTACAGATTAAGTCATTTGAACTATGGCATTTTTCCTTGCCTTCTAAACTTATGTCGTGTAATACGTTTTTCTCAAAGCACCCTATTCTCCTTTATAGCTGTATCACAATTGTAGTAACTTAATCATTAGTATAATTTTTAACTTGTGTATTTTTGCAGAATGTAAACTGTATGAGGGCAATTACTGCATCTATCTAATCTACTCCAATAACTCAGGGCCAAACACGATGCCTGGCATACAACAGGATAGCAACTGATATTCGTTAATAAAAGTTAGTTTAATTTATACATTGACAGATTTTAAAATATAGGTTTTTAGAGACATAACAGGAAATGAGTCGCATTAGCACTGTTACTATAGGCACACTTTAATGCCACGTAGCCCTTCAGCTCAATAGTGTTATATTTAAAATAAAAATTGCAAGTGTCCATTTTTATAATATTATCAAAAACTCCATTTTTCTAAAATTTTGAATGAAATTCTTGATGTACTTTCACTCTCACTCAATTATTAATCAAAAGTAATACTGCCGTAACCGGTTTGGCTCAGTGGATAGAGCATCGGCCTGTATTTATTTCTTAAATACAGGTCCCAGGTTGGATTCTGGTCAAGGGCATGTACCTTGGTTGTGGGCACATCCCTAGTAGAGAGTGTGCAGGAGGCAGCTGATTGATGTTTCTCTCTCATCAATGTTTCTAACGCTCTATACCTTCTCCCTTCCTTTCTGTAAAAAGTCAATAAAATATATTTTAAAAAAATAAATAAACGTAATACTGATTATTCAGTTGATTGTGTTTGCACTCTGCTTTTAATCCTGGTTCAATTTTGTGTCTTCTAGTAATCATATCTCTTCAGAGAGAGGAGAGGAAAATAAAGTCACTTTATTTCAACTCATTGGTAGAATTAATGATTTGAAAAGAATCTTTATCAAATTAATATATTATGCTATTATTCCTTGTTGTTGGCAATATTTTTAGCGTCAGAAGTTGTAAACAAATCATTACCAATATGTAGTTTAATACCTCAGCATTTGCAATGAAAAAGAAAGAATGGCCTATAGACACAATTTAAAGACTATATTGAGCTTACTATAGTACTTCTTAGGAAAGCAAATGTCTCTTCATGAAGATACTTTAATTTGAGTTAAAAGGACCAAATATATAATGATCATTAGTGCTTACATTTGTCACTTTTTTCCCAAGGAAGTAATCTTAATAATAAAATAGTCGTTCTTTTTAACTTTCTAAATAAATTTTAAATAAAGTGTCCACCACTCTAGTATAAATAGGCTCTACAAACTATCAAGCTCACACCAAAATGAGAGAAATGAGGAACAAGCACACACGAATTACAAAGCATGAAATGCAATGCTTATCCTCTCATGCTTTCCGCGGTTTTCCACATCCTGACAAACCTGGCTCTGATTGCTGTTTCTTTTGCGGCAATGGTATGTCATCATTTACTGTACCATTCACCTTTTCCTGTTGGTCTTCCCATGTAACTTCTACTATGAATAAAAAAGAATAATCAGAGCTTGTCAGAAACATTAGGTAATGTTCATAACGAGAACCTAAAAATACTTCAGGGATTTAAAAAAGTGATTTACCCCCTATATTCTCCAGTAAATTTTCAGTCATGTGTAGTTAATGTCTTAGATATACAAATGTGACATTTGAATTTTTTATAATAGATTTAAAAAAACCAAAGCACTAAAACTCACTCCCAATAAAATGAATGAGCTGAAGGTATGAAGAAAATGATTAAACTGATTTGACAAATACGTTTTTTCTTAGTTGATATTAATAATAATAATTTTAGAAATGAATATTTTGCTAAACACTGTTTTCTGTGATGAAATGAAATGTGTATATGAAATTAAAATGCACAAATTTTGTACATATCAAGAGAAATTAGATTTTAATATAGGACAAGATAAAATAGCTATTTTACTACCATATTTAGTACTTTCATTAAATGATAGAAAAATGTGCTATGGGATATGGTTTCAAACAAATTAGTAATAGTGTAGTATCATCGAATATGAGCCCCCTGGGCTTATTTAAGATTATTCAGAATTATTTGTAGTGTGGCCTAATATTTGTTCATTCAACAATATATACCCAGCACCTATAACAATCCAGGCATATCTAAGGCACTGGGGATACAAGAACAAACAAAAGAGACAAAAATCCATGCTCTCATACAGTCTATATTCTAATGGAGAAACAGATTATAAATCAGAAACACAAGTATGATATTCGATGGCTTGGCTATTGATAAGTACTAAGAAGACAAATGTGAAGTAGGTAAGAAGTAACAAAATGCTTAGGGTCTGATGAAAGTTTGAAGAGGGTGGTCATAGAAACCCCCACGAAGAAGGCACATTTTCATCAAGAACTTAAGGAAGTAAGGGAGCTGTATGTTGACTTGAGGAGAGGGCAACGCAGGCAGAAGAACAGCACTGGCAAATATCCTCAGGTGGGAACATGCTGGAATGTTCTAGAAAAGCATCCTGGACGTGAACGGGAGGCCTCCAGGGCTAACGCGGGGTGGGAAAGGGGGAAGTGGTAGCAGGGGGGATTAATGAACTGGCAGTGTGGGGAGTACAGATCATTGCAGGTCACGTATCAAAGGGGTCACTGGTCGCCACTTAACTTTCCTCTCGTAGCAGCATTCATGAACACTTAAGTGTATACTGGCCTATACTTTTGTTCGCGTTTCTAAATCTACACGGTAAGTCATGTAGACAGTTACTATCTACGTCCATTTTAATCTCTGGCCATAAATAGTGGAATCCTAACCTTTTATAATATTAAGCTAAAAAATATAACTAGGAAGATGAAATCACTGTCCCAAATGGAAAAATATGCTATATGGCAACATCAGATATAAGTCACTGTAGACACAGTGCTGTTTTTGATTACTTACACTGCTGGAACTGTCTGCAGTTAAGTACTGTATGAGAATTACCCACTCCTAGACTTTATTAATAGACATTTTATTAAATGCTATTAATAATTACACACTTTATACGAGTCCAACATCAATCAGCTACCGAAAGAAAACAAACCTCTTGCTTTGGGATCATTTTATAAAGTTACACCGGGGAATGTAGCTGACAGCCTAATTTTCTAATTAGTAAATAACTGATAAAGATGCAATACAGGGTGACCAAATAGTAACCAATCTGGATAAAGATGCTATATATCAATGAATGGCTAATAGAAGATAAATCTTAAAACCTTTAAAGAATATATAAATTTTCCGATGAATTCCAAGACTTTGGTACAGCCTCCTTTAGTTATAAGAACAAAGGACTCATATATTCCTTAATCAAAGTTAGCCTGTAGTAATACAAAAATAACAAGACTAATTTTCCCATTTTAGGGAAAACAATAAGCTCATCAACAATAAAGTATTGTTAAATCTGAATGATCTGCACTTTTAGTTTCCTGCCAAAAAACAATATGAAAGATTTTACAAGCACTACAGAGTTGTTCAAAGTGAAATTTTCTAAACTCCTACATGTTTGTTATTTTGAAAAGTTGTTTCTCCTTCCATCATTTGATAGTTTGTGAAGTTCCAGAAATAGAAGGCATGCTACCTGTTGAAATAAGATTGAGTATTAGAAGCAGAAACGGCTTGTTTTGAAATGGGTCAGCCGATCTGTAAATTGGCAGAAAGCATCTTCTGAAGTGTGAGGAAACATTTCTTAAGGCATAACATTTTTAATTTTCAGAGACTTTCTTTGAGTCATTTGTCTTATGTTGACAGAGTGAAATTAACAAGTATTTGTTGAAAGTATATGCCAGTGGGGAAAAAAGCCCCATAGCCATAAATTTATAGATACTAGCCATTACAACAAAGAAAGAAGACCAAGATCAAGGCTATCAATGATTGATAGGAGAGGTAATATATATTACTAGCCTGAGCCAGAAATGGTGAATTTTAGGAACATTTCTGCCTTTAATGAGGTTTATAATCTTAAGCAAGTTTCATAAAATCTCTGGCCACTAATCTGGTATATTTGAAGTGAGAAACTTGGTCTTAAAATTTTCTAAGGTTATTTCTGTGCTCAAATTACAGTTGCTCTTGCTTCTTATGATTCTAGACTGATTAGTAAGATTTTGTGGAAGAGGAACTCTACCAGAGATGATGAAATTAAGACACTTAGAATTTAGAAGATTTTCCATAAGTCCTAAATATGGCTATTATTAAACCCTATATCAGAACCCAAGTGTTTATTTTAAAACAGATTTAAAGTCATAAAAAGAACAGAATTGACTAGTGAATCATTTATTCATTTATCACCCCAAAAAACAATGTCAAGAGCTACCCATATGTAGCCCTCTTTGAATTTATGGGTCAGAGAATAAAAATAAAACATTGAATGTAATTAAAAGATGCCTAGTTTTACATCAGAAAAAATGTTCAAATTGTTTGAAAGTTGCTTTAGCTACATTAAACGAAATAGCAAAAATATCACTCACTGATCATGTGTTTTTTTATGAAAAGACTATTGTGGTAATTTTAAAACTAAAAGTCTTCTTAATGTTAGGTAATAAAGATCTAATAATTAAAACTTAAGTACAAAGTGCTAGCTCATGACAGTGTGTATTTACTACCTGAGGATAAAAAGTAAAAATCGGAGATATATAATGCAATTTAATTGGTATGATTACCTTGAATAAATATATATCAAATGCCTCAGATGCAAACGATGAATCCATTCAAGTACAGAAAGAAATTTATTCTAAAGGATACATTCTTTTACTAATACTTTTATTACTTTACAAATGCAGTAGTAAATATTCAGTTGTGAATTTAATTTGTAGATGGAAAGCTTGAAGATTGATTTGATACATATTAGATAATTTGAAGAACAATTTTACTCATTATGACAACTCTGACGTGAGCTTTTTAAGTGATATTTTAAAAGCCCACATTTCTACAAAATAACTATATACCTGGCTAGTCTTCATTACATCATGTAGCCAACACTATGACTTAAATAGTACAAATTCCTATATTAGCAAGATTATATTTATATAACACCATATGTTTCAATGTGTTTTCACATACAACCTCATATCTGATCCTATAAAACAGAAAGGACCTTCTATTAGGTGGTATGTACAGGTAAGAAGACAGAGCTGATTAATAAGGATAAGAGCTGAATAGCCATCCTAGTTTACAAACAATTTCAAAGGCATTACCTCATTTGATTCTCAAAGAAGCATATGAAAATGAAAGAAATATGCTAAGATTACCTCTTCTCAGATTAACTAACTTGGAATAAGGGGCTAGAGTCAGGCAGTTGGTATATTGTAAAGGCAGACCTTGTGTCAAGGTTCTAAACCTGTGATTTCTCTAGTACCATCTCACTTTCCTGTTGTTATTTTCAACAACAAACAGAAGATGGCTTTAGAATTGTATTTGGGAAGTCGACAATGAAATGGCTTGAACAATGGCTAACCTTTACTGGAAGAAATGAGGAAGGGGGTTCTTTCCCAAGTCAATTAGTCTATTTAGATTTTAGAAGTATACAAGAAATAAAATGAGCAGAAGGAGAAGAAAAGTAAAATGAGGATCTGCAAATCCTACCACCCTAAATGGTATCCAACTCCTAGAATGCCTACAGAAGCAAGCACCATTACTAAGACCATCAAAATTATCACTTTCGGTTCCTTTGTAAACCAGTTTTCCCCCTTTTTTCACCCTTCCTTCCTCTCTTCCTTTCTTTCTTATATATAAGGTTCTCTATATTTGGAATAATGTAGGCAACTGTACATTAAGGCTGAACGGGACAAAATATTTCCCTTTAGTCTCATTATGCATCTTTAGGCACATGACTTTTTAATAGGCAACTTGGTAGGGTTTAGTCTATAATCCCAACAGTGTTCAACCACTAACAGCAAATTAGGAGGTTGTATCTGTTAAGTTTCTAAAACCAACCAACCAAACAACAACAACATAAACCATAGGCTGGAAACAAAACTATTAGAGACTTTTGACATTCTTAGCCACATATCCAAAAACACTTAGTTGTGTTAAAGTCCTTAGGGAATATTTTACTTACAGAAGAAGGAACTGAGGTCCACAGAATGAAAGCCTTGCCAGAGGCCATAAACTTCCCAGTAGAATTGAGCTCATGACCCAAGTATTGACTTCAATGTCATTCTCTAGATACTATGAAACTGGAAAAGTCCTACTGATGTAAACAGTTCTCTGACTGAGAGAAAATTATTCTAAATAGTTTCATACTGATTTTCACACACATATTGAAACATGTACAATTAACTGTATTAGAACATTATGCAGTATCTTATATTGCCATTCAATTCCTTTCCCCCTTGGAATTGTTTCTTATGCAAGTTACTTGATCCAGAGTACTAATTTCCCAGACACTACTAAACAACATGTATTGAATAACTGGTTCAGAGTGATGATCACAATCAGGCTTAATCTGACTGTAAATCTAAAGTTTTCAAATTTATAGCAAGACATCACTAAGAAATAATAGTAATGACACTAACACATATATAGTACTTATTATGTGACAAGTATTGTTCTAAGCAATTTAAATATACCAACATTTTTTAAAAAGTAAACTTACAGCATATCTGCACAGCAAGCAATGTTATTTAGAGTGAACCTGGGGTTAGTTCAAGGCAGAGTCTGCCATTACCATCCCTCCACGGTACCCAGTGTTCTACCACATTTTTTAGTATCCCTCCCCCCACATCCAGCTTTCTCCACTCACAGGCTCTCACTTGCCTCCCATGAAAAGGTGTATGTGCTAACAGCTCTGGTCAGTCCCCTCAGAAACATTCACATTTCAGTGTTTGGAAAGCTTAAAGCTTTATATTATTAAAATAATTAATCCACCAGAGATTAGCAGAATATAAAGTCATGTAACAAATAGTGGGATATATATTTTGGGCTGGAAATCTACCCAGACCCTCCGGAAAACTTACCTGTTTTTTATAAAGTTGGCTCTGAATATATATCACAGTCTTAAGGTACTTTAGGTAAGTGACATGCTATAGGTTTTACCAGCTATTTTCATTATGTTATTACTCCCCCAAAGCAGGGAATATATCTGATTCATCATTGCATCCTCAATTGCAACCTAGTACAATACATTGAAATCAGCAGATAATGGCTGAACTGAACTAAACCATTGGCTAACAACTAAAAATAAATGGTTGGAACCCATGCAAGGGGAATGCCATTTATTTGAAAAGACATGCATGTTTAATGTTTAATGCATGTTTAACATTAACAAGTCCTGAGATTGGGTGTCAAGAGTAGAGATCTGCTACTATGTGGGTAAGAGGAAGTTAGGCTCTAGAATTCTGCTCTTTATCAGTAACGGAAAGCCGTGTTATTAAAAGATTTATAAGGGTCCTTCCAAGCTAAAAGTCTTGACTCTGAATCTAGGGGTTAGACCACAGAACACTGTGCCCTGGTAAACTACAGGCAGATGGCTCAGGGCTAAATGACTCCACATAGTGAACTGACATCTCAATGTAGAAGACAAAGACTGGACACAGTTTCCTTCAAGTATTCAGTTCTCCTGATTGCTCCCCTCAACTCTCAATTTTTATTTTTCTTCCTTTTACAGCCAAACTTGCACTGTCTCCATTTCTCTCCACCATTTTTTTTTAAATAAATTTTTATGTATTTATTCATTTTAGAGAGAGAGGGAGAGAAACATTTATTTTCTTGTTCCACTTATTCATGCATTTATTGGTTGATTCTTGTATGTGCCCTGACCGGGGATCGAGGACTGAACTGAGAGGATGGTGTTAAATCCACCATTGAGATGATGCCCTGACCAACTGAGCTACTGGCCAGGGTCTCTCCACTTCTTTTAAATCCCTCTAATCGCTTTTACCTCCTCTGACTCCACCAAAACTGCTCTTAGTGCAGGTTACCACGGTGACTTCCTACTAGTGATCATTCACATTACTGATGATTCTCTCCTGCTGCAAGGACTTTCTTTACTTGGTTTTGCTCCTGTCTCTCTCTCTCTCTCTTTGCATTTTAAATCAGAAGAGGATGGTGTTCAGTCCACCTCTCTATCCAGTGCTTGGACATGATTATAACTGCAATTTACAGTTACTTTTTACTCTGAATATACAGTAGAGGTAGGAACATAGTAACATCCCTTTACACTCTGGAGTCTTACTCAGGAACTCTCGGTGAGGTTTAAAATAAACAGTAAATTTATCTCTTCCAAAAGAAAACAGCGAGAGGATATATTAGATACCTTAATTATCGGTAGATAATCAAAAGGTTATACTAAATAAAAATGAAAGCATATATAAATATAGAGTTCTCATCTTTCAAACTTTTATTCATTACCTCCTTTCTAGGTCCAACTATTTCACAAGGAAGATTGGTCTACATGAACAACCGTGATGTTTTGCAGTGGAGAGAATTTTTATATAAATCATAAAAAATAAATTAATAACGACTGTGTGACTGAGGCCCCAATAATCACTGTCAGTAGAACCTTTACTTGCAAGATCAAACGAAGCAATAAGACAGCAGAATAGTCTCTAGAGGTCAGAGATTTAATAGCATTCAGGGCCAACTAGACGTAAAAAAAAGAAAAGAAAAGAAAAAAAAAGCCCTGTTGAGAGTACCTCATCAGCTAAATTCATTAACTTAGTGTCTTCAGGTTTTTGGTTTTTTTCTTGTTAATCTTCACCCGAGGATATTTTTCCATTAATTTTTAGAGAGAGTGGAAGGGAAGGGGAGAGACAGAGAGAGAGAGAGAGAAACATCGATATAAGAGAGACACATTGATTGGCTGCCTCCCCCATGCCAGGCCGGGGATCAAACCTGCAACTGAGGTATGGGCTCTGGACCAGGATCGAACCCAGGACCCTTCAGTCTGCAGGCCGATACTCTGTCCACTGAGCCAAATGGGCCAGGACAATGACTTCATTTGAAGCAGAGAATAGACTGATACATTTGAATGCACTTAAAATATAAAATGGCATTAAATGTTCTTACAGTTTGTTATACCCTAATAATTGAACATTTAAGAATATATATTTACTCTTTCAGATCGCTGACATATATTTAAGTACATCCAAACATATCCTTTCACAGATGGAAAGTGAAAATCATAGTCAAGAAATAGATAAAAGTGACAAATATGTAAATATACATTGAGAGCTCATTTAATTTTTTGTTTTAAAGAGAATATTCATATTTTATAATGCTTGATTTGATTTTACTTCTTTTGTTATATTATTCTTGCCTTTTTATATCATAGCAGTTTTAAGAATTTTATACATGAAGTGCTAATGGATAATTAACATTCCACAATAAGAAAAATGATTGTATTTTAGTGCTAATTAGATTTCACATGTAACATTATAGACATTTTTTATAAAAGATGAAAATCGGGAAGAAAAAATATATTCAAGACTGAAGGACATTTCAACTACATTACTAAAGGATAAAACTATTCATTTCTTGATCTGGCCAAATAACAAGGGTAAACTGTTATAATACAGAGAAATTTTAGATGTTGATTTTTTAAGTAAATATTTTAAATGCTAACATTCTAAATCAATGTGTGTAGTTATATTTTTTTATCAATCACTACAAAACATAAACAGTCCCGTTTTTGAGAAAACTTGGTTGGGGTAGTTTCAGAATTAAGTCATCAATAGTTATAGGAAAACTAAGTCTAAGTATTAAAATCAATCATCTTTTCTACTCGCCTATACAACATATTAATTTGTGTGTATAGAACTGTGAAGTATCTACAAATGTTATAAATATTTGTGACACTTGCCTTTTTTCCCATTATTAGGTGGACTTGGTGTTTCTCCCTCATTGTCTTTGTAACATTGAAAACAGACAAGAGTGATTAATATTAATGTCATGAATGACCCAAACAGAAATCAAGCACACCACAAAAGATGACATCACGTAAAGTTCATTTCCTTATCTACTTTACAATTCTGCTTTGAAATATTTTTAAAGTCATTTAATTTAAAAAAAAATTCTGAATTTAAAAAAAAATCTATGTTCTGTTTTTCTAAATACATAACATTATTACTATTTTCCTTAGAATCTTATTCCTTAACATTATCATCAAAGCAAAACTTCTGATTTTAATGCCATATATTTCAATAGAAATGAATTTTACTGAAATCCAATAATAAGGTAAGTATTTTAAGACAAATTTCACATTCAGAAATATATTGTAAAACAGCAGACATTAAATACTGGATAACTTAAGTTGGCACTAATAGTTGTATTTATGCTTTTTTAATTTAGAAGAGCATATTCATGCACATCACAAGTCAATGCTGAATGTTTACTATGTAGAAAGGCACAATCCACTTCATATGACACTTGCCTTTTTCCCCATTGTTAGGTGGGCTTGGAGTTTCTCCCTCATTGTCTTTGTAACATTGAAAACAGACAAGAGCGATTACTTCTTAATGTCATTAACAACCCAAATAAAAGTGAAGCACACCACAAAAGATGACATCACACACTAGGAAGCAAATCCATGCACTAAACAGGACACCTCACTGATGAACACAAGAGTAAAGCATGTCCTTCCTATCCTATAAGAAAAGTAATAAAAATACAGATAAAATATGGAATAATGAGTCATGTTATAAAGTCAGGAGGATTATAGCTATGGTTTTATGCTAATTTAAGAATTGGTGTAATTCACTAACTTAATTTTCAAATGAACTAGTAGTTTATTATATATAGGAATGAGCAATATGAAAACATTAACTGCAAAGCTAAATTAAAATAAAGGTCATTCTTACAGTATTCATACGAATGTTATCCCTATAGCATTTCAGGAAAATGAAAGAGGTGTGACTTTCTAGCAGTCCGTATACTAGAAATTCGTAACAGAGATAGTTATGCATTTCCATAACCATGCATCTAAACTTGCCTTTGCTTTCATTATCAGAAGTACTCTGCTGATTTTTCTCATCTGTACGACATTAAAAACAGTTATGATTAATTAGCAACTGCAGCTTACGAAGTCTTCTGTCTTAAACTACACACACCGTTAAAAAATGTATCCATGAGAATATGTTGCATGCACAACTTACATAATGGCACTGCTTGCACAGTGTTAAAGGACAGAATAAAAGAAACATAAAATACCCTCTACTATCCATGAATAAAAAATGATGATGAGTAAAAAATGATAAAATTAGATCTAAAGATATTCTGCATTGTTCAAAGAAATTAGAAATAAGTTTTTTTTAAACAATTCTTAGGTATGATTAGGATTCAACTCTTTGAGTTTCAAATTAAAATAGTAAATATTAGATAAAAGAAGTATATAAAAGTATTTACTGATTATATGATATTTTAAGTTTTATCATTTCAGAAAAATTCTGACAAAGTGGAAAAATTATGATATCTAAGTATAACAGGGACTTAAAAAAAACAAAATGAAGTTCTCTCCATAACCATGGAGAAGGAGGACTCTTAGGAAAGAGATTATAATGATCAATAAACATTAAAGCAATATTGAGCTGAGATGAAGAAAAGGTACCTACAGTTAATTTTAATTATTTTAGAGGGGAAATTTTATGGATAAAATTATGATAGTCTCTAAAACTTTTAATAATTAAAACGTGGAGTCTGTATTCTACCCTACATTCACTTGTAATTTGCCTCCACAAAATCAAAATTCTTCAAAGAGGAGGCGAAGACTTCAATGTACCTCTGCTCAGTGTAAACACAAGGTAAAATGTAGCATTTCAGTAGGTACTCAATTGACATTTTTGAATAAATAAATGAACTGAATGTAAAGCTGGGGTAAAAGATAAGTGCAAATCATGGTCAGAAGCACGGCCTATAATTTTAGTTTGATTAAACATTAGGATAATGTTCAAATGGGTGAATTAAGTATTCAGTTAAATTACCTAGATAGCTTATATAATATCTCTCCATTTAAAATTAGGTAATTTACTTTAAAATTAGTACTGGGAAACAGTCTGTTCTTTCTTGTACACTTATGAATTTAGAAATGCAAAGTGAGACTTCTAAAACACCCAGTCATTTAGTTAGACACACAGACAGACCTGCCTTGACCTCGACTCCCTGCTCCTCTCCCCCCTGCTCTTCCTCTTGCCCAGTTTCTTCATTAACTTCTGCTTTTGTAAAAGTAAAAAAAAAAAAGACCAGATATATATATTTGTTACTCTTAAGTGAAACAAAACATTTCAAATTATTCATGATATATTAGTGATTATTAAAAGACTAAGATTATTTTAAACAAGTTTCTGACATGTTATGTAAGCAAATAAGTATACCTGTAATAAATGATCAATCTCCTTTTATAATCACTTTGATTTGTAAAAGAGAAATTGTGGCCCCTAAAATATTAGCAATGGTGATAACTATGTAAAAATTTGTCTATTGACTTGAAGCATTCTTATAAAAATAAAATTATATAACTTTTCTTCTAGAGAAAAAATATGAGATTATAAACTCTTATTTTTACAAAATGCCACTATATCAAAGTTAGGGGAAAGTAAAAATATATTAGTAATGCCTTACAGTTGTTTATTACACTGTACTTTCATTATATTGTTTCTATTTTTTCTGGTTCTCAGACAAAGGGATGATTAATGCTATACCACCATCAAGATGAATATATATATGGTTTTAAATTAATTTCATTAATAGACTGAAATATCACAACCAAAATAAAAAAAATTAAATTAAGACTTGCTAATTCTTTAGGCGCTGAACAGGATTACAAAATAAAAATGTCATTACTTTTATTCCAAAAGAATGCAATTAAATGATAACTTCTTATAACTTTTTAGAGAGAATCCAAACATAATTTGATTTAGACTATCAGTTGATACTCTATTTTCAGTTATGTCCCTTTTACTTCAGTTAGGAGTCGAAGATCTAAAGAGATATATATCTCCTTTAAAGCTAACGAAAATCACACAATCATGTATCTACTGGTCTTTATATCAACATTTATAAAAACACTGTTAAAACCATTCATACTTTTAAGCAAAATAAACCACACAAAAACCCATTTATTTGAAACTGGAAAGAATAAGGGAGGCTTTGGCTTTCCTCTCTTATTTATAAAAATGGAAAAGCCACAATCAGGGACATTAAAGGAAAACTGTGGTTTTAAAAAATGATATAGGGCAGAAAGCAGATAATAAATAGAATGTTTGCTGAGAAGCCCATTAGAAATTTCCTATGCCCTGACCAGGTAGCTCAGTTGGTTAGGGCATCATTCCAGTACGTCAAGGGGGTGGGTTCGATCCCCAGTCAGGGCACATATAAGAATCAACCAATGAACGCATGGAAGTGGAACAGCAAAGCACTCTTCCCTGTTTATTTCCTTCCTTCCTTCCTTTCTTCCTTCCCTCCTTTCCTCCCTCTTTCCTTCCTTTCTTCCCTTTTCTTCTTCTCTCTCTAAAATCAATAAATAAATTAAAAAATTTTTTTTAAACTTCCTCAATCCTGATTTGCAGTATCAGCTCCATGTCAGTTTTCTGGTATACTGTATTTATTATTAAAAAGAATGTAGCTATTCATATTTTAATATTTGATTGCTATAAAATATATTAAATTTACAAAAAAAGTCACATGAACTATGTTTCTGGCTTCATATGTCATCAAATAGCATCAAAATTCTATCTTGGAATGACCAAAATTCTATACATATTATAGAACTTTCCTTGTGGAAAGTACTTTTAAAACGATATACCCCATTCTTATGCAAATAATTGAGAAGTATAGAAATGCTGCTGAAATCTTTTATCAGGCTGCATAACAGACCATTTAGTCACAAAAGCAGTGAGTTGTTAAAAATTATGGCACAAAGCAAACACAAATAAACACAAAATGAAAGCTGATAAGTCATCCAACTACAACAAGAACAAGTCATATAGGGCAATAAAAGTATTGCTGCCCAAAGGCAATGCAGTTGAGAATTTGTTACAAGTAGGTTATGGAATCTGAATCTGAATATAAGTATGTAGAGAATAACAAGATTATTGTAATGGTGCGTTATACACTATTTCAAGTAGTTGTTCAGTAAGTTGTTCAGTTTTTATATAAACATTTCATGCATTCATTCAACAAATATTGATTGAGGGACTACAATGTGCCAGGCATTATTCTATGTGCTGGAGATGATTCAGTAAATAAAACCATTAATTCTTTAAAGTTACAAAGTCATTTTCAGAATTGTATAATTAGCAGAGAAATGTTTGATTGTCCTAGTAAATGCATGACACGTCATTTATCATGACTCACTATATTCTCTTGAGTCATAATGTACTGTGACAATAAACCTGCAGATATTTAACTTGGCTATCCTGTAAACAGTCTTCCTACAACATGAAAAATGATGGAAGAAATGCAAACCACAAACATTATCTAATTCAACAAAGTCCTCTTCTAGAAAGCCAAATTTAATAATTATAAGATCACCATCAATACAGAATGAAATGAGGATGAGAACTACAACTAGACTAGGTGTACATCCTCAATGACATAAACACAGGCTGCAATTGATACCTTTGGTTGAAGTCTTGCACAAAACAGAATTCTGCTTAAAAGGCAAATTACATTTTTTAAAAAGAGGAAATTTTATCTTGCCGTTTAAACGAAGTTAAACTCTTTGCAGTCTTCCTTGACTGGATCAAAAAATTTAACTCCTGGTCATCATTTCTACATAAAATCCAAATACTTTACCAGAAATCACGTAACAAGGTAATTTTACATAAAGGTCTATACAACGGAAGGACATCAATTGCAGTTGGGTTTATTTTTTGCTTACAAAGCCCCCCAGAAAGGCTGTCAGCACAAAACAAACCCTCCTTTATGTACAGACCTTCACAAGGTTCTATCTCCTTGACTCCATTGTCTAGGAAAAACAAAATAAAAAACAAAACAAAGAAGGGAACCAAAGCACAGGGGTTAAAAACAACAGAAATTTCCAGAGGTACAGAATGTATCATCAATTAAAGAAAAGGAAAATGGTGACTTAATTTTTTTTTTTTTTGTACAGTGCATCCAGTTACCATATAAAGGGACCATTTAAAAAATAACAATAGAAATTATTATATTCTATCTTTCCCATGCTTTTAGAGGTCCTTTAACCAAGAATTTATAGATGGGGGGTGGGGGGTATGTTTACCTGTGTGTGAGCAAGTAATGCCTCTTAGGCAAAAATTTGAAAGTATTAAAAAATACGTGTTAAAAATATCAGTACAACATGCATCTGTCTTTGCATATTCATGATTACCTTTTTCTGGTACTCCAGTTTTGAGAAGGATCACCATTGTTGTGCATCAGCTAACCAGTCCTTTGCAGTATGTGAAAATTGATTTGGCTAGTTACTAATAAACTTTATGTAACTATCAACAATTACATAAACTTAGCTGTAGCAAAGCTATATCATCTAACTGCTTGTTAAGCAAGAGCATTACATTTACTTCTTAAAATGCATTAATTCAAATTTGTAAAATGCGCCAGAGCGGTAATAGGTTATTTTATCTGCCAATAGTACACATTTTAAATGAAAAATACGTAATATGTAATTACTAGCAAATGCAGCTAAGGCATTCAATTAACCAAAGAAGAAAACTAAGGAAGGCAGAACAAAAAGAATCTTGATTCACCTTAGCTTCCATGTGCATTTCCTACATGACACAATTAGAAATAAAACTTACTTCTCTCCAGGGTTCCCTTTGGTGGAAGTTGTGGAAGTTGCCGGACCCTTCGTCCCGCCACTGGGGTGCTTGATGGGCTGGTATGGACAGACCCAGTGCGAGGATGAGACCTACGAAATACACATTAATGTTCACTTTCAATATAATGAGTTAAATACTTTTAATACATTTGCTTCACATGATAGCTGTATAAATGCAATTTAAAAAGAGGTTTAGCTGCTGATAAAAGGTTAGGAAAGTAAGACACAATATGGATATTTGAATGATTATCTGAACAGCCAAAGATGTTTAAACTTTTGTGTTATATGCGTACATACACAGATACATGCACGGAGAATCCTACAGTAAAAGCCATGGGATTATTCATGTAAATTCATACAAAAGTAAGAGGAGAATTCTGCAGCTCAAAAAAATAAAAGGTAATGTCGGACATTTCTTTCTACCAGATTTCAAACTCTTCACTCTAACCTTGATCCAAAGAGCTTGTTACTCAGGCTTATAATAGATAACACTTCATTAGAAAATATCTGATGAAACGACAAATAAAACCCTGCACAATTCAACATTCAGCTAAAGAAGGTGATGGGTAATACATGATATTAGTATTGATAGAAAGAAACTAAAAAATCTAGTTTTGTCACTACGATGACTATTCCAACAGTGATGTCTAATGAAGACAAACAATTTCTCATTGTGTAGGAGAACATGGCAGTCATGAGGTGCGTTATGTGGGGATTTACCCAGGACTACTGATAAATGAGAAATCACAAAACAAATGCAGTCAGGACAGTTAAACGTTTTACAATGGTAGCCACACACTATTATATCCGCTGAATATAAATAGTGTGCTTACACTGAAAAGGTTAGTATTGACTGTTATTAGTGATCAGCCAAGGATGATAGAAGAGACCAGTTAGCTGCTGGGAAAATAAAATGGTGTGCTGGTGGGGCAAAGGGGGAGTTAGTCTGATGGATTGATCTTTCACCTCGATAAGGCAGGTGAAGGAGGGGCAGATCTTCCGGTCATTAATGAAGGCATCGACCTCATGAGGTTTGTGTCGGGTCGCTCAGTGGATCTGGAGCGGGCGGTGGTCCGCTCTAGGACGGGCCGCTGTTCTGTTGATCTGGATCTGTGATAGGGCTGTCTATCTGCTGCTTCACAATCCCTGAAACGTTAGTCAAAAAGCAGCTCAGTCGATCTTTAGTGCCTTTCTGCTATTTGGTTATGATGCATCAAATTGATTTTGAAAAAAAAAAAGTAATTGTTTAAAATCACTGCGTATGTAAGAAAAAAAAATTCTCTTCCCCAACATATTCTGAGCCAATTCTCACTAAACTTTTTAAGATTTCCGAAGGAACCCAAATCTGCCTTAAAGAGCAATTCCCAGTGAAGATAAAGAGGAGTCGGTCAGTTATGTTCAAAGACAAACAAAACTGCCTGCTTTGCGAAGTGAATTCCCTTTGGAATATGTGAAATATGGAAAGTATTCTACTTTAAAAGAATTCAATAAATTTTTCTAACATTTTCAAAAGAGTGGGGGAAAACCATATAAGCACTATTCTCAGTAAACCCCTAAGGCTGTTTATTACACCAAATAAGATATGAAAATATTTTCAACACAATCACTGTGTACTGATACACCTGAACATTCAAATAGAAGGATCCAGATGTTCTGAGAAAACAGAGCTACTTTGCAGTCTGTAGCCATATTTAACCACGGTCTATAAGAAAAACCACTGGATAGAAAACTGGTGAATCAGTCAATCTCTGTCATCTATCTCAGTGCGATTCAGTGATGCCAACCCATACAATTCAGAATGGGTATGAACTGACTGAAATAATAATGGCTCTGAAACCATGTGATCACTTTGACCACAAATAAATCAACATCAAGTCCTGATCCTGGCTGACAGGAATCTACCATTGTTGATTTCTATTTTTAGCCCTGGACTCTATCATAATGCTTTTATATCTAACATGTGGCCAATGAACGTTTTCTAATGCAAACCCCATTTTCAGTGAGCCAACCCTAAAAATACTAACTTTGACTCTAGGACTCTAAATAATACATAATCTAAAATACACTGCAAATCAAACTATTACCGCCCCATCTAGTTGTAACCACAGAAATGGTAATGCTTATATATTGTAAACTAGAAGCCCGATGCACGAAGATTCGTGCAAGAATGGGCGTTCCTTCCCCTGGCTGCCGGCACTGCCTTCGCTCTGGCCGGAGCTGCCTTCCTGCCTTCCCATGCTGCTCGGAGGCCCTGAGAGGGTGGAGTGGTGCAGAACGCCTGTGTCATTACCATGGCGACGACGCAAGCGTCCTGTCCCCCGACCACTGGGCACCTGCGTACGCAAATTAACCCACCAGCTTTGTTGGGTTAATTTGCATACTCACTCCTGATTGGCTGGTGGGTGGCACAAAGGTGCAGTCAATCTGCATCTTTCTCTTTTATTAGTGTAGATGGTAAAGCAAGAATTAGTCTTCCTCATGACCAATGTATCAAGTATGTCCACTTTACCTATAAATTCTCTCAGTCTTATTTTTTGTAAAGAAATGCAAACAATTTAAAATTAAATAAGAACACAATTTCCCATATGTAATTAATTATATGGCATACAATTTCAGATCAATAGATTAAATAACATTGTAGGAAGTGAATACTGGGTTTATTCTACAATGAATCTTATCATTATCTGACACTTTTATTCAAGGGTAATAAATAAGTCAAATAGTTTTTAAATATTTTGAGGTCCATGTACCATAATATGATGTATTTCCTAGATATTTTTATATGTGTATCCAGAAAATGCCAAAAAGCTGAGAATAAATACATATACAATATTCAATTATTTGTCAAAAAGAGGGAAAAAGGCAACAGGGTAGTTTAAAAACTCACAATTCTATTTTTATTCTTAAAAAATAACTATTTTAGAGAAAACACTTCTTTTAGAAATTAATATGCTCAATAATTTGTTAGATTATTGGTGTACATACCTATGAATATATTTATCACAATAACCAGAATCAAAGGGATATACATTCTTAAGATTCCTTAAAAACCTATTTTTAGACAGTATCAATATTTATATTATTTTCACATTTCCTAGGTTAATAATTGAACTATCTCATTCTAAAACATACAGTAACAAAACTTAGTGGACTATCTATGACTACCCAAACAGAAATTCAGGCTATTTAATTTATTTATACAAAATTTGATTTATTCTGATTCTATCAAGCAATTTTTCCAAGGGAAAAGTGAAATGTTAAGATATACACACCTTCACTTCTTTGACACTCTATTTTTAATAACTGGAATATATCATTGTGAGTGAAATCCAGGGAATCATTTGAATTGTGTTGCTATGTTCTTTGTCCTTTAAATGGTTCTGCTTTTGGTCACTCCTTAGGAAATATCCCTCAAAAACATATCTTTTTAGTGAAAAAGTGGTTTGAAGACTATAATCAGTTTTAAATTTTACTTACATTGTCTCTTCATTTCATAAATAATATAAATTATATGATTTCCATTGTGTGAAATGGAAACTCTGTTAAAAAGTAAAACATGAAAAGAACCACAGATGGAGGCAGAGATTCCTGAAGTGCTCCCCCACAGTCAGTGGAATGGAAAGCTGCCATATTTTAAATTCTGATTACACAACAGAAGGTCAAGGTAACTTCTGCTCCCACGACAGGTCTTACTAGATAAGAACGAAGAGCATCGAAAGCAGCCAAGCCTACGCCTCATGAAACGCCCAGTCTCATAGCAGGGTTTTCAGGTGATTGAAATTTAAAGCTTGACAACCTACACTTAGTCAATTTTCATTTTAAGATAACATAAATAATTAATTCTGAATACAGAGTAGCAACTGAGATGTGGGAAATAATGGAAAACCATTTACAATGCATAAAACGTTTTAGTGCCTATTGGGGTTTCTTAACTTGGGGTCTGTATTTCAATGGAAGTAATTTCCTTTGCAACCCTACTTGTGTACTTTATTTTACTTTAGGCATTTTATATATTTTTATTTTTATTGATTTTAAGGAAGGGAGAGGGAGAGAGAGACAGAAACATCAATGATGAGAGAGAATCACTGACCGACTCTCTCCTGCACATCCCCTACTAGGGATTGAGCCGGCAACCTGGCCATGTGTCCTTGACCAGAATCGAACTGGGACCTTTCAGTCCACAGGCTGATGCTCTATCCACTGAGCCAAACCGGCTAGGGCTTTCTTTATGCATTTTAAAACATTATTCAAAAAAAGGTGGCCATAGGTTTTACAAGATTGCCAAAGGTTTAGAACCACTCACATAAAAATTTAAATCTTTCTTAGGTAAATAATTGGTTATCTTTCAGAAAGTGATTTAATATATGTCATGGTTCTATCCTTTAAATAAATTGGTTATATTTTCTAATATATGTTTTAAATAGTTCACTTTTTATACATGTCATTTACCTGTATAGATTGCTGCTCTGCCCTATGAGTGGCTGGTATTCCAAAATGCACACATTTGGAGAGGACACAGCTGAATAGCCCTCTGCACACAGAGCTAACTCACACTGACTGTGTTGTAACAAGAGCCAGTAACTGTTACACCAGCTTTGAAAGCATATACTGGCACACGATGCTATTGAGATCAGGATTTCTAAAGAAAAAATAATTTTATAATCATCCAGTGAAACTGCCATTTTCAGTCATTTTTCCTCTCAGTATAGTTGCTCTTAAAAGATTAAAAAAAAAAATTCCA